>NC_035445.2:23735329-23843490 GCF_002127325.2 Helianthus annuus | reverse complement strand
GTTCACTACTTTCACATCTTCAATCTTTTGGACACCTCGATTAGTGTCAATCACGTAAGATAGATGTCACACCCTGGCTTTGCGGAAGCGTGGTTAATTTGGTGTGACTTCTTAATACCATAGCTTAATTCATAACAAGCTATATGAATTTAAAATCATGCAAAGTCATCCATTTGAAAATAAAATTGTCAAACATTGTCTAAATGGGTAAACACCCAACAACCATTACTTGTCTTAAACAGTACAACCACTACCATAATGCAACATAAATAAACATGGTTCAGGGGCTATGGCTTGTCCAGGAAAGAGCCATAAGCCTTGAACCCGGATGACTCTGAGTCTAAATGCAGCGGGAAATCCTGCTAACCGTGCCGGATCCTAATTCCCTGAATACATGTAAGTTGAAAAATCAACAATAATGTTGAGCGAGTTCATGCGAAAATGAGTAAATAAACCTTTATCTTTATCAAAAACCCTGGTATGTAGCAAATAAGGAAATAAAAGAGATCACCAATGGGTTGCAAGTCCACTGATATGTGTGAAGTGCAAGTAGGATGACTCAAACCTAGCGGATTTATGCGTCGGGCACTAAGTCACCCCGAGGTCCGTTCAGCTGGACCTGGGGCTGGGCTCCGCTACACCCAGATAGATCTACCGCTCCTGTCCCTCGGTCCTCAACGAGGATTAATGGCCTCAAGTTTCTGCCTACCCACTCACATGATCTAAGTAATAACCCTCCTTATGCTAACCATACCATGTATAACATATCCATAATCATTGTAACATGTATTTCACCCCCGCAGTTTATAAAACTGAAAACAGTTAAGAGAAGAAAAGGGGGACATGAACTCACAGTGAACGCGTTCACAAAATCAAGCAATCCAATATCCAGGTGCTGTGCAACGACCTACATGTGCTAATTCTATTAGACGGATGGCCGTGCTTTAGCTTCATAGTTTACATTTTTGGAAACAGTTAGACAACCGTTCCGTGTATATTTTTGATACGCATTCTCCTTCCCAAGGATGGGGGATTTAAATACATGTACACTTGTATCATTTTATTAAGTCCCACTTAATATATTTTATTTCTAATTTCAAGATATATTTATTTTCTCAAAAATAAAATATTTCCTTTTTCTCATAATATTTTCCCAAAATAATATATTGACAACACACGCGCTTATGAATACTTCCGAATAAAGCGTAAGTTACGTTTTGGTGATTAAGTGGTAATGATAATTACCGTTGTATCTTATTTTCTCGACGTATAAGCGTTTGTATTATTTCGGGCTTGACGAGGTTAGTAAATATTATTTTTACTCTAAAAATAATATTTATATATCTTCACAAAATAATCATAAACAGTGAGGTGACAAAATATATTTACCGAATAAATATTTATCACTTTTATTTTTGTGAAAATCCCATCTCCGATTATTTGTAAATAAAGTTGTGGCGAAATATATTTTGAAAACATGTCAAAGTAGTCTAACACTTGTAAATAATTCTAAGTGTTAGATTTTTTAGAAAATTTCGCCAGAGTTTCCCCTGTAACTGGAGGTGGCCACGCATTCAAGCGTATCATTTTCTTTTACAAAATCATCTCAACAATTTATCAAATCAACCGAATCAATTTTCAACACTTCAAATAGAAGACTAGTATGTAAAACCGCGTTGTTTCATGAACTTGTAGTTTTTACAAAAACTACGGTGTAGATCTCGTTATTTTTAGTGGATCTATACATAACATAACTTAGTCTTGCAAAAACCTCGTTTTTGGAACAAATCACTTCTTACAACTTCCCGACAATTTTGTAAACATTGTTATTTTGTCGGATCTTTTATTCTACAAGTGTTTCTATACTTGTAGTTTATAAAAATCATATTTGTTAACACTTTATCCACTTTTATAAAAACATGATTTTCTCGACACCCGGTCCTACGAATATACCACTTGTACATACGTAGATCGGCTCGTTTTAAATACTATTTTTCACGTTAAAACACTTTTACACAAGTTCATGTTTCCCGTGTGGTGGAGTTTCACCTTTTAACCCTTGTACCAAAGAAACAAGTGTATGTCAAGATACGTGATCCTAACAAAGTCGGGTTAAACGATGATGAGAGCCACCACATCATAGATCGGGCCATTTTAATCAACCTGTTCAAATACTACGACATTTACACGCGTTTTGAGCTTTTATCCAACAATATACACGTTTTAGTAGACTTTAAAGTTCCATTAAGCGGGTTACCGACATTCAACCGACAAATATCCTTTTAACCACTTTAGACATGACCAAAAATGAGTTTTAAACGTTATACCTCTAGCTCGGGGCTAGGGAAGAAACTAGTCGAAAACTGCGTGGATAATAGCAAACCGTAGAGGTCCTTCGCGTTCCGTTTGTTCCGAGCTCCGTTGTACGTAACCACCGACACTTGAGTATGCTTGGAATGTCAAGACTTGAACCGAAAAACGGATGTGGGGGTGGGGTGATGTTCGGCCGAGAGAGGGGGCAAGGGAGAGGGAGAGGTGGTGAGGTGAAGTGTGTGTGTTCAAGTGTGTGAGAGATGTGGATATTTATAGAAAAAGTCGTCTCGATCTTCGCGTAATCTAATATAAAATAATAAAGGTGTACTCTCCCGGGGCCCACTAGTTGGCCGATCCCATTGGGATGTAATGGTGCTCGGTTTGTTTCCAATCGTTCAGTTACGGTTCAGTTTGGTTAAGTGTGTTAACTCTAAGGTCTAACCCCGTTAGTTGTTTTAGTGCATTAAAAGCGGGTGTTAGGGTAATCAGGGACCCTAACTGGCTCAGAAAAGTACTAATATTAATTTTGGCAATATTTTTATGTTCCGGGTATTGTCCGGTTGTTCGGTTGGATAGTAATCCGTTAAAGTGCTTAAGATATCCGTTAAGCGTCATAAATAATATTTTTAGCGACACAATTTATTCTGCAAGGTGTCGGGAATAATTCCTCATATTTTGGCACTTTATTAATTAGCTTGAAGCTAGTGTGTTGATAAAAGTGCTGTGTTTCGTGCTTAAAGTATGTTTAGGCACATCCAAATCTCTATATCTTATTCCTAGAGACGTAATCATACAACCCTTGTATCCCTACACACACTATGGGTGTAGTAACATAATTCTGGCTCATTCAGGCCTTTAGAGGCAGTGTTTGCCTGATGCTGGCTATACCAGCATGTTTAATAGGTTATCCGTTCAATGCTACTGTGCTTTTGTGCATCATGTTTGTCACTAAGGTTCAGCAAATAAGTAGTGTAGTGACAGGAATATCAAAGTATGATGCAGATATGTACAAGTATCAACAATCAAGTAGCAGTTTATCAGCAAACTCAGTAAAGCACAGTGATTAGGCAATAATTAATAATTAATTAAGTCGTACGGATACCTGGTTTTGAGAGGGTTGTCACATTCTCCCCCCGTTAAATAAATTTCGTCCCGAAATTTAGGTTCTGCTTGAAGAAGCAGGGTTCTTAGGAAACAGGTGGGGGTATTTCTCTTTCATCCGGTCTTCACGCTCCCAGGTGAATTCAGGACCATGTCTAGCATTCCAGCGAACTTTGACGAGCTTGACACTGCTCCGGCGGGTCTTGTTAACTTTCCAATCCGTGACCTCAACAGGTTCTTCAACGAAGTGGAGCGTGTCATCAATATGAATTTCGTCGGTAGGAATGGCAACGTTAACTTGAGTTGGACTCCTCTTAAGATTGGATACATGAAATGTATCGTGAACGTTATTCAGCTCGGCAGGTAGATCCAACTTGTATGCTACTGTTCCAATTTTCTCCAAAACCTTAAAAGGACCAATGTAGCGTGGATTCAACTTCCCACGCTTCCCAAAGCGTGCTACACCCTTCCAGGGTGATACCTTCAACAAAACCATATCCCCAACCTCGAACTCTTGAGGTTTCCTTTTCAGATCTGCATAGGTCTTCTGGCGATCACGAGTCGCGCTAATGCGATCTCGGATTTGCGCGATCTTATCTGTAGTTTCCTGAACTACATCGGGACCTACCAATTGTCTATCACCTGCGTCAGACCAACAGAGCGGCGACCTGCACTTGCGCCCATATAAAGCTTCGAATGGCGCGGCACCAATACTGGTGTGGTAGCTGTTGTTGTATGAAAACTCAACCAGGGGTAAATGCTTATCCCAGCTACCGCCTAAATCCATCACGCATGCTCTCAGCATGTCTTCCAATGTCTGAATCGTCCGCTCACTTTGGCCGTCGGTCTGCGGGTGAAACGCGGTGCTCATATTCAGCTTCGAGCCAAAAGCTTCCTGGAAGGATTGCCATATCCTCGATACGAACCTTCCATCTCTATCGGATATAATCGAGAGAGGTACTCCATGGCGAGTGACAATTTCTCTCATGTAAATTTCAGCCAATTTGCTTGTATGATCCTTTTCGCGGATAGGCAAGAAGTGTGCTGACTTCGTCAAGCGATCCACTATCACCCAGATAGTGTCATGGCCCTTAGGCGTTCTTGGCAACTTCGTAATGAAATCCATGGATATTTCTTCCCACTTCCATTGGGGAATTTTTGGTTGCTGCAGAAGTCCCGAAGGCTTCTGGTATTCTGCCTTAACCTTAGCGCAAGTCAAACATTGGCTCACGTAGATAGCAACATCGCCTTTCATCCTAGGCCACCAATAATAATCCTTAAGATCTTGGTACATCTTATCCGCTCCCGGGTGGATAGAGTACCGTGACTTGTGAGCTTCATCAAAAATAACCTCTCTTAAATCACCAAACAAAGGAACCCAAATCCTTTTCTCAAAACATAACGTTCCTTCCTTGTTTGGAACCAATATCTTCTCCATCCCACGGAGATATTCTTTCTCAAGGTTCTCTTCCTTGAGAGCTTCTTTTTGCGCTGCTCGAATGCGCGAGGAAAGATCGGTTTGGATAATCATTTCCATAGCCCTAACCCTTATGGGCTTGATTCTCTCCTTGCGACTTAGGGCATCGGCGACCACATTCGCCTTCCCCGGATGATACTTGATCTCGCAGTCGTAATCGTTTAGCAACTCAACCCATCGCCTTTGCCTCATATTCAACTCCTTCTGGTTGAATATATGCTGGAGGCTTTTGTGATCTGTAAAGATCGTACACTTTGTCCCGTAAAGGTAGTGTCTCCAAATCTTCAAAGCAAAAACCACTGCGCCTAGCTCCAAATCATGCGTGGTATAGTTCTTTTCATGCACTTTCAGTTGGCGTGATGCGTAAGCGATAACCTTTTGACGTTGCATCAACACACAACCCAATCCTTGACGCGAAGCGTCGCAGAATACCACAAAATCGTCGGTACCTTCCGGTAGAGCTAAGATTGGCGCGTTGCAAAGCTTATCCTTCAACAACTGAAATGCTTCATCCTGTTTGATTCCCCAATCAAACTTTTTATCCTTTTGCGTGAGGAGCGTCAATGGCTGAGCGATCTTTGAAAAATCCTCAATAAATCTTCGATAATAGCCAGCCAAACCCAGGAATTGCCGGATCTCGGTTGGCGTCTTTGGCGCTTCCCAATTCTTGATCGCCTCGATCTTGGTTGGATCCACATGAATTCCACCTTCATTTACCACGTGCCCAAGGAATTGCACGTCTCTCAGCCAAAACTCACACTTAGAGAACTTGGCGTACAACTGCTCCTTTTTCAGTAACTCTAAAATAGCTCTGAGGTGTTGCTCGTGTTCTGCCTTCGTCTTTGAGTAGATCAAGATGTCGTCGATGAACACAATCACGAACTTATCCAGATACGGCTTACAAACTCGGTTCATCAAATCCATGAACACTGCAGGTGCGTTTGTTAAACCAAACGGCATGACAAGGAACTCGTAGTGCCCATAACGAGTTCTGAAGGCTGTCTTCGGGATACTTTCCTCCTGTATCCGAAGCTGATGATATCCAGATCGAAGATCGATCTTGGAGTAGAAACTTGAACCTTGAAGTTGGTCAAACAGATCGTCAATCCTTGGCAAAGGATACCTATTCTTGATCGTCAGCTTGTTCAATTCTCTGTAGTCAATGCACATACGGAAACTACCATCCTTCTTCTTGACAAACAAAACTGGAGCTCCCCAAGGCGAGAAGCTTGGTCGAATAAATCCCTTATCCAACAATTCTTGAAGTTGCGTTGATAGCTCTTGCATCTCAGACGGGGCAAGTCTATAAGGTGCCTTAGCCACAGGCGCGGCGCCTGGAACTAAGTCGATGCGAAATTCCACTTGCCTCTGAGGCGGCAAGCCAGGCAAGTCTTCTGGAAAGACTTCCGGATACTCCCTTACGACAGGGATGTCTTCGATCTTCGGCTCAGCGGCCTTTTTATCCACAATGTGTGCTAGAAAAGCAACACACCCTTTCTTCAGACACTTCCTTGCTTTCAGACAGCTGATAATCCGCAACGGCGTCTCACGCTTCTCTCCATGAACAACAATGGTCTCACCATCGTCGGTCGGAATACGGATAATCTTCTCGCGACAAACAATCTCTGCTTTGTTACTTGCTAACCAATCCATCCCTACTACCACGTCAAAGCTCCCCAACTGGACTGGTAGTAGATCGAGAGCAAACTCACGCTCTCCTAACTCGATTACGCAATCTCTAATCACTTCATTAGCTTCTACTAACTTCCCATTTGCTAGCTCGATCGAATAAGGAATATCTAACTTACTAGTGGCTAAACCAAGCATGTTCTTAAATTCTAGCGATACGAAGCTATAATCGGCACCAGTATCAAACAAAACAGACGCATAGCGTTGGTTTACAGGGAACGTACCAATAACAACATTGGGATCCTGGCGCGCTTCCCTGGCCTCCATGTTGAAAACTCTTCCACGAGCTTGGTTTAATTCCGGGCAGTTCCTCTTGAAGTGCCCTTGATCTCCACAATTAAAACATCCGGGCCTCTGCCCGTTTCCACCATTGTTCCCAGCTTGGTGGTTTCCCTGGTTTCGGTTCACGGTGCCTGCTTGGTTAGCACGGTTTCCATCTCCTCCTTGATTTCCTTGTGGGCGGTTCCCAGCACCACCACGGTTGTTTCTATTCCCATTTCCTCCTTGGCCTCCCCGGCCAGCATTAGCCCAACAGAAATCTTTCGTATGACCAGTCTTCCCACAAGACTCACAAACCCTTAGACTGCAGCGACCAGAGTGATGTTTTTGACATGAGTTGCACTTGGGCTGTGCACCCATGTATCCCCTGCTCTTCTTTCTATCACCAACTGAATCTTGAGCTGGTGCATTCGATTCTCCCTTCTTGACCACCGTCCCGGTGCTTTGCTTGAAACTTGAAAACTTCCGCTTATTACCACTAGATGACTCCACATGAGTCTCCTTTTTCTTGGGTTCAATCTCATTGAACTTGTTTAACCGAATCGCTTCTTCAGTTAAAGCCACACTCAGATCAATGGCTTCTGTGATGGTTGCGGGTTTGGAAGAAGTCACCATACTGATTATCTGAGGAGCCAGTCCCCAGATGAAGCGCTCAACCCTCTTAAACTCGGGTGTTACCATATAAGGTACCACGTGAGACAGATCGTGGAATCTCTGAACATATTCCGCTATCTTCGACCCTTCCATCTTTAAGTGCCAAAACTCAGTTTCAAGCTTTTGAATCTCCGCGCGAGAGCAGTACTTCTTCCGCATAAGCTCTTTCAATTCGGCCCAAGACAGGGCGTAGGCGGCAGCTTCGCCTAGAGTTTGCACTTGAAGGTTCCACCAAGATAGGGCTCCATCTAGAAACAGCCCTGAAATGTAAGTGACCTGCTGGTCGATCGCACATTTGCTCATACGGATGGTGGAATCAGTCTTCTCTGCCCAACGAACGAAGGCAACAGCACCGCCCGTGCCGTCGAAGTTTGTGGGCTTACAGTCCAGAAACTGCTTGAAGGTGCACCCTGCACATTCGTTTTAATATAGGAACTGTATTAGCAATTGCTACAGGAATCCAATTAGACCATGGTACGTCGTAAAGACTTAGGGTTACCATGAGTGGGATTCTGGTTGCCATTGCCGTTGGAGCTACTCCAGCTGGGTCCTCCCTGCGATGCAGCATACTGAGCAATCGCGGCAGCAATGATTCCTTGCAGTTCTTCTTGAGTCGTGGGCATCGGCTGCGATTGACGTCTTGGTGCCATTTTCTAAAGATGCGTACGTCGATTAGGCCATAGAAATCATACGTATATAGTAATAGTAATAGCATATAACATCTCATGTTATCAATATATCACACACAACATCCCATGTCCAACATCCCATGTCCAAATACAAAAATAATCAATCAAGTAAATCAGATATGATGAGAATGCGGCGATTGCATATATATCAAGACCATAAGCATAGTAAGTGTGTTAGTACATCCATCAATCACATAGGGGTTACATCACCCCTGTACAAAATACATCATATCAGTGTTACATACAATCAATACATCACATGTATCAACAAAAATCTGTGTAGTCAAATGGTCTTCAAAAGCTGTGCATAACAATCGCGGCTGTCTCACCCGTGTCTACCCTGGTAACGTCGATGTGCTCTAGACGGGTGGTGGTGGTGGAGGATAATGTAAGCGGCGAAAGAGAAGCCAATCCTCCTCCAAGGCCTGCTGGGTGCGGATCACGGATGCAATCTGCTGCTCTAGGATCGAAAGTCGAGCGGCAATGTCAGGAGGAAATGACCGAAATGGCTGAGCAGATGAGGATGACGGACCATGATATGAACAAGGAGGCATCTGAGCTCTCTCGAGCTCCTGCAAACGCTGAGAATGGGAATCATGCTGAAAAACAAATGACATCAACAGGTCCTCTAGGGTATGCCCCATATGAGGTGGATCAACGGGTGGCATAACGGGTAGCGAAGACCAGAGAGAAGGCTCGCTGACAGTGCCAAAAGGCATAACAGGAAAAGACGAAGTGGATGCTGAAACAGGAGATATCTGAGGCATGACAGGTAATGGCATCGGTACATGGCCAAATGGATGGGCGGAAGAGCCCTCTCCAGGCCCCGCTGGAGGTATGACTGAAGGAATCTGAAACGAGAACTCAGGATGGTGAGCATCAGTGTGGTGAGGAGGAAGCGGCGGAACATCCTCGTCAGCCGGTATCCAACCGTGCTGAGCCTCCTCGTCAGGGGGATCCATGTGCTCTGCAAACAGAGCATGCTCGGGCTCAATAGGTAAGGGATCAACAGGAGCTAAAACAGGATCAACGTGAGCAACAACTGGATCAATATGATCGACATGAGGGTCAACTGGAACGTCAGCGATCGGAGGGTCAACAAGAGGATCAACAACATGGTCAGCATCTAACAAAGGTATATCATCAACAGGAACGTCGCCAAGTGGCTGACCCGCCAAAATAGGATCAACAGGAACATCAGCATGCGCCAAACCATGCTCATGTGCGGGATCGAAAGCAGCGGCCTGCTCTGGAGCTACTGCAGGCTCGGGATCGACAAACGCCATATCGAAGTCAAAGTCCGGATCGATAGGATCGAAAGGGTCGGCAGGGTCAACGGGGTCCTCTACAGGCTGGTCCATGTGAACGAACTCAATATCACGGTCTGGATCGAATCCAGGGGGAAATACAGGGTCAGAATCCTCGATATCGTCATGCTCAAAAACAAAGCTCGGCATAGGGGCGGCAGATGACGCCTGGTCAGGATCCGAGTCATGAACGAAAAGCTGCGTGCTCGCCACATGTGATGGAGCAGATGCCACAGACTCAAAGGAGTCTGGGGCTGGAGAATGAACAGGCGAGTCTCCGACAGGAGCACCGGCGATCATCAAAAGACCGCCAGCGGGCAAAAGAGCTGGGTCAGGAACCTCGTCCTCGTATAGCTCATCATCGAAAAGATCAATATCGCCACCAGCCTCGGCATCAAGCATAAGCTCATAAGCTGGGTAGGATGCAAGAGGAATCGGGGCGGGAATCACAGCGAGAGGAAGATCCGCAGCAGGACCACCAACGATGGGCTCATCGACGCCGTCAGGTAGTGCGAACGGCTGAAAGTCGTCGTCGTCTGTACTGGTATAATCCGAGGTGTGCACCTCGTGCTCTGATGACATCATCTCGTCTGACTCCATGGGTCGGGGTCCAGTAGTGTCCGAGTCTCCAGTATCTGAGGTGTCCATGAGTCTGTAATACAATCACAAGTATGCACAAATATCAGCAAATCAGGTAATCACACAAGTTACCACATAATAATCACATATTCCTCCTAGTCCCACTAGCCTCCCAGCCTCCCAGACTGTTCTTCCTAGTCCCACTAGCCAACTCTTCTCAGCCTCCCAGACTGACTCCCTAGTCCCACTAGCAAACATCTCCCAGCCTCCCAGACTGACTCCCTAGTCCCACTAGACAACTACCTCGATCCGTTAGATCGAGCCTCGGCCTCCCAGACCGAGCCTAAAATAATAAAATGTGCTCAACATTTGTTTATAAAAAGTTTTGGATCTGGACTTAAGTGGTATGCAGAAAAACATTTTCGTGAGAGCCCTAGTGATCATAGTCTAGACTCAAAATGAACCCTAGTTCGCTATGATCAGAGCTCTGATACCAAGCTGTCACACCCTGGCTTTGCGGAAGCGTGGTTAATTTGGTGTGACTTCTTAATACCATAGCTTAATCATAACAAGCTATATGAATTTAAAATCATGCAAAGTCATCCATTGAAAATAAAATTGTCAAACATTGTCTAAATGGGTAAACACCCAACAACCATTACTTGTCTTAAACAGTACAACCACTACCATAATGCAACATAAATAAACATGGTTCAGGGGCTATGGCTTGTCCAGGAAAGAGCCATAAGCCTTGAACCCGGATGACTCTGAGTCTAAATGCAGCGGGAAATCCTGCTAAACCGTGCCAGATCCTTAATTCCCTGAAATACATGTAAGTTGAAAAATCAACAATAATGTTGAGCGAGTTCATGCGAAAATGAGTAAATAAACCTTTATCTTTATCAAAAACCCTGGTATGTAGCAAATAAGGAAATAAAAGAGATCACCAATGGGTTGCAAGTCCACTGATATGTGTGAAGTGCAAGTAGGGATGACTCAAACCTAGCGGATTTATGCGTCGGGCACTAAGTCACCCCGAGGTCCGTTCAGCTGGACCTGGGGCTGGGCTCGCTACACCCAGATAGATCTACCGCTCCTGTCCCTCGGTCCTCAACGAGGATTAATGGCCTCAAGTTTCTGCCTACCCACTCACATGATCTAAGTAATAACCCTCCTTATGCTAACCATACCATGTATAACATATCCATAATCATTGTAACATGTATTTCACCCCCGCAGTTTATAAAACTGAAAACAGTTAAGAGAAGAAAAGGGGGACATGAACTCACAGTGAACGCGTCACAAAATCAAGCAATCCAATATCCAGGTGCTGTGCAACGACCTACATGTGCTAATTCTATTAGACGGATGGCCGTGCTTTAGCTTCATAGTTTACATTTTTGGAAACAGTTAGACAACCGTTCCGTGTATATTTTTGATACGCATTCTCCTTCCCAAGGATGGGGGATTTAAATACATGTACACTTGTATCATTTTATTAAGTCCCACTTAATATATTTTATTTCTAATTTCAAGATATATTTATTTTTCTCAAAAATAAAATATTTCCTTTTTCTCATAATATTTTCCCAAAATAATATATTGACAACACACGCGCTTATGAATACTTCCGAATAAAGCGTAAGTTACGTTTTGGTGATTAAGTGGTAATGATAATTACCGTTGTATCTTATTTTCTCGACGTATAAGCGTTTGTATTATTTCGGGCTTGACGAGGTTAGTAAATATTATTTTTACTCTAAAAATAATATTTATATATCTTCACAAAATAATCATAAACAGTGAGGTGACAAAATATATTTACCGAATAAATATTTATCACTTTTATTTTTGTGAAAATCCCATCTCCGATTATTTGTAAATAAAGTTGTGGCGAAATATATTTTGAAAACATGTCAAAGTAGTCTAACACTTGTAAATAATTCTAAGTGTTAGATTTTTAGAAAATTTCGCCAGAGTTTCCCCTGTAACTGGAGGTGGCCACGCATTCAAGCGTATCATTTTCTTTTACAAAATCATCTCAACAATTTATCAAATCAACCGAATCAATTTTCAACACTTCAAATAGAAGACTAGTATGTAAAACCGCGTTGTTTCATGAACTTGTAGTTTTTACAAAAACTACGGTGTAGATCTCGTTATTTTTAGTGGATCTATACATAACATAACTTAGTCTTGCAAAAACCTCGTTTTTGGAACAAATCACTTCTTACAACTTCCCGACAATTTTGTAAACATTGTTATTTTGTCGGATCTTTTATTCTACAAGTGTTTCTATACTTGTAGTTTATAAAAATCATATTTGTTAACACTTTATCCACTTTTATAAAAACATGATTTTCTCGACACCCGGTCCTACGAATATACCACTTGTACATACGTAGATCGGCTCGTTTTAAATACTATTTTTCATGTTAAAACACTTTTACACAAGTTCATGTTTCCCGTGTGGTGGAGTTTCACCTTTTAACCCTTGTACCAAAGAAACAAGTGTATGTCAAGATACGTGATCCTAACAAAGTCGGGTTAAACGATGATGAGAGCCACCACATCATAGATCGGGCCATTTTAATCAACCTGTTCAAATACTACGACATTTACACGCGTTTTGAGCTTTTATCCAACAATATACACGTTTTAGTAGACTTTAAAGTTCCATTAAGCGGGTTACCGACATTCAACCGACAAATATCCTTTTAACCACTTTAGACATGACCAAAAATGAGTTTTAAACGTTATACCTCTAGCTCGGGGCTAGGGAAGAAACTAGTCGAAAACTGCGTGGATAATAGCAAACCGTAGAGGTCCTTCGCGTTCCGTTTGTTCCGAGCTCCGTTGTACGTAACCACCGACACTTGAGTATGCTTGGAATGTCAAGACTTGAACCGAAAAACGGATGTGGGGGTGGGGTGATGTTCGGCCGAGAGAGGGGGCAAGGGAGAGGGAGAGGTGGTGAGGTGAAGTGTGTGTGTTCAAGTGTGTGAGAGATGTGGATATTTATAGAAAAAGTCGTCTCGATCTTCGCGTAATCTAATATAAAATAATAAAGGTGTACTCTCCCGGGGCCCACTAGTTGGCCGATCCCATTGGGATGTAATGGTGCTCGGTTTGTTTCCAATCGTTCAGTTACGGTTCAGTTTGGTTAAGTGTGTTAACTCTAAGGTCTAACCCCGTTAGTTGTTTTAGTGCATTAAAAGCGGGTGTTAGGGTAATCAGGGACCCTAACTGGCTCAGAAAAGTACTAATATTAATTTTGGCAATATTTTTATGTTCCGGGTATTGTCCGGTTGTTCGGTTGGATAGTAATCCGTTAAAGTGCTTAAGATATCCGTTAAGCGTCATAAATAATATTTTTAGCGACACAATTTATTCTGCAAGGTGTCGGGAATAATTCCTCATATTTTGGCACTTTATTAATTAGCTTGAAGCTAGTGTGTTGATAAAAGTGCTGTGTTTCGTGCTTAAAGTATGTTTTAGGCACATCCAAATCTCTATATCTTATTCCTAGAGACGTAATCATACAACCCTTGTATCCCTACACACACTATGGGTGTAGTAACATAATTCTGGCTCATTCAGGCCTTTAGAGGCAGTGTTTGCCTGATGCTGGCTATACCAGCATGTTTAATAGGTTATCCGTTCAATGCTACTGTGCTTTTGTGCATCATGTTTGTCACTAAGGTTCAGCAAATAAGTAGTGTAGTGACAGGAATATCAAAGTATGATGCAGATATGTACAAGTATCAACAATCAAGTAGCAGTTTATCAGCAAACTCAGTAAAGCACAGTGATTAGGCAATAATTAATAATTAATTAAGTCGTACGGATACCTGGTTTTGAGAGGGTTGTCACAAAAACAATATCGACATGTATTCTAAAAATGAATACCGATATCAGTACTGACATTGCTCCATATGTAACTATTAGGTTCATTTCGTTACTTGCACGTATAAGGATGCGATTGAAACTTAAAAAAAGTGTAAAAAAAAAAAAGACAACTCCGTGAAAAAAAAAATTATGTTGAAACCACAATAAGAGTAAGTGAGTTGCACAATTAAGTAAAAACATACAAATGTAAAACTTAGATTAAATTAAATTAGAAAGAACAAGGAAAAAGAATTAAACATGTTGGTAAAATTTGATTAAAATGCATGGGTAAGTAACATTATTAAAGTTAAGTGGTTATAGTGTAAATTAGGAAACAAAAAACAGAAAAAATAACTCTATTAAAGTTAAGAGGTGAAATGATAGATTTATTAAAATTAGGTTACTATTTTAGTCTTGTTTTGAAGATTTAATTACATATATAGGGGCTGCTAGAATGAAAACCACCCCGAGTTGTAAGAACCGCGAGAATTACACCCCACGGAGCGCCGTTCGCCATGATTTTTTTTACAAGTAGATGTGTGTATTATAAACGCAGCCGTAAAAAATCATGGCGAACGGCGCTCCGTGGGGTGTAGTTTTTTACACCACAAGTTTGGTGTTTTTTGATTTTTTTTCTTTTTTCTTTTTTTTTCACCAAACTTGTGGTGTAAAAAACTACACCCCACGGAGCGCCGTTCGCCATGATTTTTTACGGCTGTGTTTATAATACACACATCTACTTGTAAAAAAAAAATCATGGTGAACGGCGCTTCGTGGGGTGTAGTTCTCGCGGTTCTTACAACTCAAGGTGGTTTTCATTCTAGCGGCTCCATATATATATATATATATATATATAAACAGGATCAGGAGAAAACACCTCAAAGTGTGAAAACGATGAGAACGATTCTCAGCCACAAGATCTTAGTGGTTTGTAACTGAGATTGATGCGGTGGCATTTTTGTAAATACCAGGAGCCTTGGAACTACAAGAAGGGGTAAAATAGGAAGATCCAAACAAGGGTGCACACACTAATCACATGTTATTTCCCTCGATCATATTTAAACGCCAATAACTTTTTTATACACGATTATTTTTTTCAAAAAATCACAACATAAAATTCAACGTTTTTTTATCTTTCCAACGAGTATATTGATATATTTTTCGAAACAAATGAAGTGGGTTTTTTATGGCGTTTTAAACATTGTTTTTTACGGCGTTTTCAACTGGGTTTTTATGGCGTTTTTCTGAATTGTGTGTTTTTATGGAATTCTTCAACCAGTTTTTTATGGAGTTTTTCTGAACTAAGTGTTTTTATGGCGTTTTCAACTGAGTTTTTCATGGTGTTTTTCTGAACTGGGTGTTTTATGGCATTTTCAACTAGGTATTTTCATAGCGTTTTTCTGAACTGGGAGATGTTTGAAGCCCTCACTGGTTATCCATACCAGCCAAACCCGCCAGTTGATCCCAACAAGAGATATCAGCGGTGAAGGCAATATATGTTTGTGTTGTTGTTGTTGTTGTTGTATACTTTAGTTCTTTATTTCTTTTTCGTTATTTCTTTATTTTTGCCTAGTTAAATGAACGTTGTGGGTGTGTTCCCTATATAACCCTCACGAGACCTCTCGTCCTCCCAAGTTATTGGGGGGTTTAAAAGGGCTTGTTGCATAAGCTAAATGCAACCGTGATTCCTACGAAAGTGAGTTAGGATTGTTGTTGTTGTAACTTATTTTCCACAAAAATCAAGGTAATTTAACGTATGACTTAGTAACACTTTTATAAAAAACGGTAGAACTAACCACCTAACAAATTTCAATGGTTGTGAGAAGCATGCTTCTACACAAGGGTTAGAATTTGTAGGTATATGATGTTCGAGAGACAACCGTTTTTATCAAGAGAAGAAGAAGATATGGGCATCAAGCGACAACAATCAGGTGCATGCGTTTCCTTTTTACCTTGATTCTTAGTTTAGTAATAAGTGGATTGTATTTTTGTATTTTATTTTTTCGGCGTGAAATTTTGGGAAGGTTAGCCGTGTCACATCCCTTGTGCGTTTTCAAACTCTAGTTCTTACACATTGAGGACAATGTTTACCTCAAGTGTGGGGATGGGGGAGTAGTAAAAATTTTCGATTTTGACCTGTTCATTTAAACACTACACATTAAGGACAATATTTACCTCAAGTGTGGGGATGGGGGAAAATTTTCAAAAATTTTTCAAGAATTTCTTGTTTCAAAAGCGATCTTAAAAGCACAAGTAACCAAGTCAACGAGGGATGGCACAACCCATTTGGTCTTTTGTCATGGTCAAGTTCAAATTAATAGCATGACGGGTATTTAGCGGGTGGTTATTTGGGAATAATTCGCCTAAGGAACTAGCATTTGATGCATATCACATATCATACCCTTATACGTGAGGTTTTGAGCCACTTTTATATCATAGATTTACATTTACATGTTCCTTTGTTTGAGTGGACCATTAGTCGCGTATTGTAGAACTTGCAACTTTTGATACGTTAGAGACCATAGGCCGAATACAAGCACGAGAATGATTAAGGCATTAGGTAAACCTTTTCCTTTTAAACCATTTATCTATCCTTACCCAAACAAGTCCCTTAGTCACCCAATTTGAGCCTAAACATTTCGTTTGACAACCCACTTAGCCCATAACCATAAGCCTTTTCTTTTTAAACCCGTGTGATGAAAATTCGATTATAAGAGTTTAAGTTTGTATAGTTGTGATTCATTTGTAAAAAAAAATCAGAAAATGTTGCGAAAAAGAATGAAAAAGCATTGAGAAAAACACAAAAAGATGTGCTAGTAGTTTGTTGAATAAAAGGCGAAAGTTGTTGCCTCATGGTTGATGTTTATATTTAGTGTTGTTTAGTTTAGTGGTTTGTAATAAAAATCAAATTTTTCATCACCTTAGCCACTTTAAAACATCCTATTTCCTACCCTTCGCCTAGCCCCATTACAACCCTTCAAAGACCTTTTGACTTGTGCTTAGTATTCGTGATCGGTGGTGGAGAATGATTGAGTTGCAAGCCTATACGGGTACGTGTTCTAATCGGTGTTGAGTGATTAATTGTTGAAGTGCTAATACATTATACACATTAGCCAACTCTTAAGCCGAGTGGAGAGAACATTGTGAGGGATATGCATGACTTGTTAGTTTTACGGGTGAGTTAATCTTGGATAACCATTATTATATGTGATTATTCACTTGACCGGTAAACATGTGGAAGTTGTAAAGAATGTGAACTTTTGTATGACAATAGACCTTAACCTTTGTCTCGGGAATGGGAAGTGTATTTGTTGTTCGACCCACGTGAAAGTGAAAAACAGATTTGCTTGAGGGCATGCAAAAGACAAGTTTGGGGATGTGATACGTGGTTGAAAACCGGTGTTCGTTATTGCATAACTTGATGTTTTTACATAGGTTTTAAATTCGGATAGCCTACTTTTAATCAAATATGTGTTTTTCAGGTTTGATGAAGTTTAAGGAGCTTTTCGGGAGCTTTACGAGTTACCGGGTCGAAAACCGGACAACCGGGACGTGTTATGGATCAACCGGGAGTGCGAGGAGCAAAAATTGGAGAATTGAAGATATAGAGGCCGTCGCCGACGGGCTAGAGGCCGTCCCGGACGGGCTCTAGAACCCCCCGTCAGCCAAAGAATCCCGTAACCAGCAAAACAAACCGTCGGATGAAAGCATGATCAGAAGAACCCGTCGGCGACGGGCAATATTTTCTTGCTGCGCGAATTTTGTGTTTTGTTGGTTAAGATTCGATTTCTATTGGTGGGGGGTCATTGATTTCGGGAGTTACATTGTTTTGAGAGTTTGAACTTTGATCTTGGAGCCACTTATCACCTACTAATCATCTCTATTCCATCTATCATCAACAACATCACCCGAATCAAGAATATTATCACAAAACATCACTATCCACAATTAATCATCCACAACCCTAATTCTTCATACCATCAATCCTTCCACCATCATTCTACACAAAACCTTCATCATTCATCCATTCTCCATTGTTCAAGCTTCGAGATGACTCCATTCAAGTTCCAAGCATCCGGTGTTCAAGCTTCTTCAACCATGAGCGGCTAATCACCTTGGTTTCACCCTAGTGTAGGTAGTTGTTTAATTTCGGGGTTCGAATTGTTTCTTGCTTCAACTTTGTGACAAATTGTGTTTGATTTTTGAAACCTTTGACAATAGTTCACATTTGTTTCGTATTCGTAAATCGTCGAACGATGTTAAAAGTTATGACTTTACGAAATGGTTATGTGTAGTATGCATTGTCTTGGTTAGGTTTTACTTGTGTTGATTACAAAGTGCATTCTTGTCCGTTTTTCGAAGCGTTGATAGTTATTGGCACCTAAGTCACGGTACACTAAATCCGCTAATCATACGCAATTGTGTTGAATCTAAAAACTTGTAGAAACCCTAGGTTGGCAATTACCGAAACCAGGTGTGAACCCTTTTTCTTATTATTGTTTAGTAATCAATTTTCTTTCAATCGTTAATCATGAGTTGTTAATTAATTAAATCAATCCTATTAGTTCAAATTCACATCTTTCAAGTAAACAAAACTACAAAAATATCTGGCAAGCTTCATAATTGTGACAACTGTTTTAATTCAATCGAATCCACACACAAACCACATACTCTTCGTGGTTCGACCCCTTGCTACCACTAGCTATTTGTTAAGGGTAAATAGGGCTTATAAATATTATCTTTGACCGGAGCACGACACTCCGATCAAATTTTGGCGTCGTTGTCGGGGAGTGCGTGCGCTTTGTGTTTGGATATTGTTTGAATTACGTGATTAACTGTTTAAGTTGCATAAATTCTTTTCTTGTACTTGTCTTTTTCCTTGTTACGCGGGGTGTGTTATTTGTGCAGATTACAGGTAGTGCATGCATACGCGGAACTCCGGGAGGACTTCGCCGTTAGTCTACGAACCGGAAATCAAAAGAGTTGCAAGAAGGAATTTAGCAAGCCAATTGGAAGCAACACTTTCTTCTAATCAAATCCATCAAACACCACAACTCACGCTAACCATTGAAACTGATTCAATGGCAAACCAAAACTCAAACCAAAATCAAAACTCAAACCAATTCCAGTACCGAAGCAACTTCAACCCAGCCAAGAACGTTCAACCTATACCTCAAGAGCGACCGGGTGGTAACAACAATACTGGACCACCCACACCACCTTTCCAAAACCAAAATCCCAACAACACCCAAAGAACACCCCAACAACAAAACCTTCATCGACAAGCTTCCTTACCCCTCAACCTTGATGACCGGAATGTCAATTCCGACCGTCGAGGCAACCAAGATCGTGGCAATCCCGCGAACGAAGACCCATTCTTCAACATAGATGATTTGAGGAACGCCATCCCCGATGACGAACCATATAGTGTTCCCGGTTATCAATCGCCAGAGCATGTAAGTGTTCATACGGAAAATTCAGATGACGGGGGCTACTATGATGATCGGGTTAATGATGACGAAGATTGGGGGTATGTGAATCAAGGCAATATGTACAATGAAAGAGGGTATGAAGATGAGGAGTTTGGCTACCAAAACGCCAACTATGTGGGGAATGATGATTATGGGTATGGGAATAGAAGAAATGACGGTTACAAAAATAACCGCCAACCACGAAATAATTACCAAAGGAACCAGAATGATGGGCTTTACAACAACAACAATGCTAACCCTAACCGGATTCCTCGTTTCGTGGGAGGTGGTCATCAAGGGGGTAACCAAGGTGGAAACCGAAGAGATGGTAGAAGAGGTGATAGGAGAGGTGATAGAAGGGACAACCGAAGGCCGGTCGACCAAGAGGTTTACAGTCCACAACGTCGTCAACAACCTCCACGGGGAGTGAATGACCGTTTTCGACCGGTAGTTACCGATAATGACTTTCCGATAGTGTGCGAAAGGAGAATGTTTGATTGTAAACCTCATTACATTAATATACTTCCCCACTTCAATGGGAGGTCTAATGATGAGCCATACACGCACTTGGCGGAGTTTTCGTCCATTTGTAACACTATCGGGGGGCACAACTTCGCATTAGAGGAGGTCAAACTTTGCTTGTTCCAATTTTCGTTGAAAGACAAGGCAAAGCAATGGTTTCTCACACTTCCGGCGAATAGCATCCGGACATGGGGTGAGATGCAACAAGTATTTTTAGACGAATACTATTCGATGGCGAAGACCGACGACGCTAGGGATGAAATAAGGTTGTTTCGGTAACTATCGAGTGAACCGTTACATGAAGCGTTCACTCGATTCAAAGAATTGATGCGGAGATGCCCACATCACCAAATAGAAAAGTGGGAATTGGTGAAGTGTTTTGTACGTGGTTTGGATGACACGATATGGAATCGCCTCGAGTCGACGAGCAACGGGACTCTTTTGAGCAATCATGAAGATGACGATTGGGAATTTCTTGAGCGGATGAGCAAACGGTCAAAGGAAAAGGAATCGGCCGATAGAGCCAAGAAACATCCTGTTTCCCGATCACTACCCGATCTTGATTATCGGATTTCCACTTTAGAACGGGAAATGGCTCGTATGAAAAAGAAAGAGGTGAATGCGGTCCAATTCGCAGTGTGTGAGGATTGTGGGGATATTGGCCATAGGACCGATCAATGTCCAACAGGGCCGGGTGAGTACACCGAGGAAGTCAATCAAGTGTTCGGAGATAGAAAAAATAATGATATGAATTCGAACACTTATCATCCCGGATTGAGAAACCATCCCAACTTCCGATATGGGAATGCCGCGAATCAAATGAACCCGAATTTCCAACCGGGTAATCAAAGCGGGTCATCATATCAACATCGCCAAGGTGGTAATCAAGGGGGCTAACAACGTAATTACAATCAAGGGTACCAAGGTCGGGACAATAATTACCAAGGTGGGTACCAAAGGAATTATAACAATCAAGGCGGTAATGGAAGCGGGTCGAACAATCAAACCGGTGGTGATGACTTGAGTGCCAAAATGGATGCTTTGTTAAATATGCAAAAAGAATCTCACAATGACATTAAGGAGATAAAGAAGACAAACGAGATTCGGGACAAGGCACATGAGGCATTGGCAAAGCAAGTGGGCCAACTCGCGGAGGAAATGGCTCAATTAAGGGGAAGCATGGGAAAGCTTCCAAGTGACACTGCGGTGAACCCTAAGCATCAAGGGTCAAGCTCAAGGAACACACGTGAGGTACCAATTAATAAAATTACTTTACGTAGTGGTCGAGTCGTGGATAATGGTGTCAAAACACCATCACCCCAGTTTGTTGAATGAGTGGTGGAAGATGCTAGTAAGGATGAGCATGAGGATGGCCAAACGGGTCAAAATAAAAATGACTTGAAAAAGAATAATAACACTCCCGTTGTGATCATCCGTGTCCCTAAGGCTAAGGAAAAGGGTGAGGAGGCTAATACCGCCCCTTATCCCGAAGCATTGAAGGGACCCATTAAGAAAGTTGTAAACAAAAGAGGTCCACAACAAGAAGAGTTGTTGGAGATTTTCAAACAAGTAAAAATAAACTTACCTCTTTTGGATGCAATCAAACAAGTACCGTCTTATGCTAAGTACTTGAAAGAATTGTGTACCCAGAAACAAACTCATAAATTTCCTAAAAAATTAGATTTAACCGAAAATGTGAGTTCGATTCTTTCGGGTGCACTTCCACCTAAGCTCCAAGATCCGGGTGCACCTATCATTTCAATTCAAGTAGGCGATTTTAAAATCAACCGGGCACTTCTAGATCTTGGTGCTAGCGTGAGCATTCTACCGGGTAGTTTGTATGACTAATACGAGTTTGGTCCACTTCAGTCGTCAAACACCATTGTGGTGTTAGCCGACTTGACACCCAAATTACCCGCGGAATTGTCTCGGATGTGATAGTAAAAATCGAGGATTTTTACTATCCGGTGGACTTTTTGGTACTTGATTATGTGGCCAAGGACCCAACCAAGCAACCTATGGTGATTTTGGGTCGACCGTTCTTAGCAACCGTAAATTCTCAAATTGATTGCAAAACAGGAACGGTTGACATGACATTTGGAAACCGAAGGTTGAGGTTGCATGTTTTTTCCGGACTTATGAACCCTCCAGTTGATGATGAATGCTATATGGCAGACATTGTTGACACGTGTATACCTCTTTGCGACACAGTCGTGGATGGGAAAAACACAATGGAAGATTGTTATATGTTTGACAGGTCACAGGTGGAGGTGGAAAGGAGCATAGACGAGGAAGTGAAAAGTTTGGAGGTGCTTGCGGTTAGAGAGGGAAAACCGACATGGACGCACCAAGTCGAGAGTTTACCGGAGAGCATTGACAGCAAGTTGAAGCCGTCGCTAATAGATCCTCTGGAGGTTGAGTTGAAGGCATTGCCGAAGCATCTCAAGTACGCTTATGTTGGTGAAGGCAATGACTCCCGGTTATCATTGCATCAAACTTAACCGCGGAGCAAGACGCGAAGTTGATGGATGTTTTGGTCACCAATCGGGCGGCGATTGGATGGACCATTGCTGATTTGAAGGGTATTAGTCCCTCGGTGGTGATGCACAAAATCATCACGGAAGAGAATGTGACTCCCGTTCGAGATGCACAACGGAGATTAAATCCGAATATGCGGGAGGTGGTGAAAAAGGAAGTTCTAAAGTGGCTTGATGCGGGTATTATTTACCCGATCTTGGATAGCCAATGGGTGAGCCCAACGCAGACGATTCCCAAGAAAGCGGGCATACAAGTCGTCAAAAATGACGCAGGTGAAGAGGTAGCCACTCGGCCGGTAACCGGGTGGCAAATTTGTATTGATTATAGGAAGTTGAATACCGCAACTTACAAAGATCATTTTCCTTTACCATTCATTGATCAAATTGTTGAAAAATTGTCGGGGCAACAATTTTATTGCTTCTTAGATGGCTATTATGGTTATAACCAAATTGCCATCCATCCAGAAGATCAATCAAAGACCACGTTTACTTGTCCCTACGGCACCTTCGCATTTAGGCGAATGCCGTTTGGACTATGTAACGCCCCCGCCACCTTCCAAAGGTGTATGATGAGTATCTTTTCAGATATGGTGGGGAAGTTTTTGGAAATCTTCATGGATGATTTCTCAATTTTTGGGTCATCATTTGAGGCTTGTTTGGACCAACTAGATAAAGTATTAAAAAGGTGTGTCAAAACTAGTTTGGTCCTAAGTTGGGAAAAGAGCCATTTTATGGTTCAGGAGGGAATCGTGTTGGGACACGTGGTGTCGAGTCTTGGGATAGAGGTTGATCGTGCAAAGGTACAAGTTATATCTACTTTGCCGTATCCCACAACTGTTAAAGGTGTTAGGTCATTTCTAGGTCACGCGGGTTTTTATCGACGGTTTATTAAGGGTTTTAGTGATATAACCAAGCCTTTGTGTAACTTGTTGTTAAAAGATCAACCGTTTGATTTTAATGAAAATTGTCAAAACGCTTTTAACAAGTTAAAAGAAAAGTTAGTTGAGTCCCCAATCTTGCAATCGCCCAATTGGTCTTTACCTTTTGAAATTACGTGCGATGCAAGTGACTATGCTGTGGGGGCCGTGTTGGGACAACGTGTTGATAAGAAACCCATTGCCATATACTACGCGAGTAAGACTCTTTCGGATGCACAATTGAATTACACTACTACCGAAAAAGAGCTACTCGCGGTGGTATATGTGACACCCCAGGATAACCGGGAAAATCTTACAACTTGACTAACTTCCTCAGTGAGTGCCATCAAATTTCGGGACGAAATTTCTTTCAACTTGGGGATGATGTGACAACTCGAAATTAGAACCTTTCTTGTATCTTGATGTAACTTGCTTGAAACATTTCGTGACTAGTAACTTGTTAATGTAATGACATAAGTGAACATTTTATGTGACTATGTGCTTGCTTGTACGTATGGTATATATGTATGTATATTATGTGAGCCGAGAACCCAACTCGAGACGACAAGGACCCGACTCGAGACCATAAGGTCTCGAGTGAATAGTGACCGATTTGGGCCTTTGGGCCGTGACCTCCTCTAACCGGCTAGTAAGCCCTTTAGGGTGCATGTGTGAAACAAGTATATATATTATACTTGTAACCATCTTTGCCATTTTCTTGGACAACCAACACACACACACTCTCCTATCTTCTCTCCTACAAAACCCTAAGCAACATAAACACACTCCTAGTAACCGGCTCACACTTGACCTTTGGATTCAAGATTGGAAATCAACATTTGGAGTTCACCTTTCATACCTCTTAACCGGTTAGTAACTCACATTGTATTTCGGTTTGTTGTTGATGTGTAATGAGGTTGAATGATAATATGTGTTGGCTTGATGATTGTCTATCTATGATAAAGATGTTTGCTAGATAGAAAATAGTTGTTTGTTGTCAAAAGATGATATTACATGTGTGATAATAATGAACCGGTTAACATGCTTGAATTCGGATTGTTGATGCTTTGTGTTTAAAGGAGGTTGAACCACTAGTTTTAAGGAGCATGAAATCGGTTTGTATTTGGCATGTAATCGGGTTAATAAAGGACCGAATTGTAGCCTTTGGTTCAAGTGTTTGATAGTTGTTCATGTTATAATTAGGAAGAATGCATAATATGCTTGAACAAAGGTTGAATATGTTATGAATATGCTTGAATGTTTGAAGAACATGAAGAACTTGTTGAATATGCTTTGAATGTGGGTTAAATATTTGAAATCCTGCTTGTTTGATCTGAATTCATGAATGTTTAGACAAGAAAACATGTTTAAGTGGATAGTACACAAATAGGGTGCATGCAATTGGAATGTTATTGGATAGTACAACTGTGCAGAATCAGCAACTGTTGGGGAGTCGAAACCCCTGGTTGCGACTCGCAACCACAACATTACAAGTCGAGACCGCCAGTTGCGACAGAGGTTACGAGTCCTGTTGCGACTCGCAACCACAGCATGATGAACCGAGACCATAGTTACGACACAGGTTGCGACTCGAAACCTTAGCATGATCAGCCGAGACCACGGTTGCGACTCGCAACCACCCATGACCAACATAACAGCACAACTCGAAACCACGTTTGCGAGTCCGGTTGCGACTCGAGACCCCTTATTGGACTTGCTTAGTTATGGGCCTAAGTTAATGGGCCGGACTTATGGGCTTCTGTGTTAACTGCTATTACGTGTTTTGGGCTTAAGTAGTTGGACTGAACTTATGAGCCGAATGTGCTACTGTTAATTGAAAATACTGTGAGCTGTTAAACGTGTTTGCCATACGTGTTGAACATCCGTGCACTGCTTGGCTTGAATCTGATACGAATAATATCTGTGATAGGACCTAATTGATTACCTGCAATTTGATTATCTTTTCTGTGTTACTGCCGAGCAAACCAAGGTGAGTTCACACCCTCTACAAAGCATGGGATTCCCTGGGTTGGGAACGGGGTTAAGGAACGTGGGTTCCTCGTCCTCCTTGGGTAGGACGGCTATGGTTCAGGAATGTGATTCCTCGTCCGGATGGACGGATAACTCGTACTAGACTAAAACTCTATCACGAAGTCCCTCCTTTTTGTATCGACTTAATCGCCGGGCCAATGGCGAGCGGGTCATTAGTTAGATAGCGCTATTTAGGTCTGACAAACCTCACACCGTGCCGCAGAGGACGGGCGTGAACTAATGGATCTGGGGCACGTCAATGATGATAGACATTGATGTTTTCAGGGCACATAAACATGACTACAGTCAGCAGTCGATATGGTAACGAGTCTAGTGTACGCATGGGGTAGCCCCCACGGCCGAAATGCCTGATAACTAACATGGGGTAGCCCCCACGGCTGGAATGCCAGAGTAACTGGGAATGAACAAGTCACGTTTTTAAACTATGGGGTAACCCCCACGGCAGGATGCCAGTAAAGGAAACTGTTTTCGAAACAACTAAAACGAACACCCAACTGTGAACTCACTCAACTAGTTGTTGACTCGTTACTACATGCTTTGCAGGACCATAGGTACTCAGCTGGAGCTTGCATGGAGGAGAGTCGTTGTGGGACACGGATTGCTGCGTACCTTGTTAAACTTGAAAACATTTGAACTTATGTTTTACTTTTGAGACTTATGCTTCCGCTTGCAACTTAAACTTGTTCGTTTTGAAACACCAATCGTATTGGTTAAACTTTTATAACTGTTTATATGCTCGTTCAGTATGATTGGTGGCTGAATCCTGGTCAGTCACGCCTCCAAGCGGTAGTACTCCGCAGGTGGGATTTTGGGGGTGTGACAGATTGGTATCAGAGCCATTGGTTATAGTGAACTAGGTTTTAATAAAGGAGAAACGTTTTGTTAAAACCAGACTATAACCGGTACAGTGCTCAACGGTCCACAACGACGCTTCACTCCACATGCAAGGCTCGACATTCTAGGTGATATGATATGTGTATATTGCCTACTTGTTAGATACATAGTACATTGCCCATGGTATGCTTGATTAGTACAACTACTGTTGCTTGAACACGTGCGTGCTCACTCTATCTTACTATCGTACTTTCGCGAACCTCTCTTACTCGTATTACTCTTGTTATGAAGAATCATGTCTGGACGCGTTAACATGACACAAGCCCAGTTGACGGCTTTGATCAACGAGCGAGTTGCCGCAGCACTCGCCGCTGCACACGCGGGAGGTATATCCTGCAGTCCGAACTTATCCCAGGATCTTTAGGATCCTACTCTTGTGAACCAACCTTTGTGTTAAACTCTGTCTTTCTTTCACCTACCTTAGGTCAATATGCTCAGGCACCGGTGTGCACTTTTAAGACCTTTATGGACTGCCGACCCACTACTTTCAGCGGAACTGAAGGAGCAGTAGGTCTCCTACACTGGTTTGAGAAACTAGAATCTGTGTTCGAAATGTGTGAATGCCCTGAAGCGCGCAGGGTGAAGTATGCTACCGGTACTCTCGAGGGTTTGGCCCTCACGTGGTGGAATGCTCAGGTGCAAATGCTGGGGTTGGTTGCTGCCAACGCCACCCCATGGGAAACTTTCAAGGAAATGATCAGGGAGGAATACTGCAGTCGTGACGACATTCATAAGCTGGAAGATGAGTTCTACAATCTCAAGATGACGGGGTCAGAGATTGAAGCATACACTAAGAAATCGCATGAGCTTGCCCTGTTGTGTCCTACTATGGTGGACCCTCCCTATAAGCGAATTGAACTCTATCTCAAGGGCTTGGTGCCAGAGATCCAAAGTCATGTGACTTCAGCAAACTTGACTACTATCCAGCAGGTTGTTCAGTTGGCTCACCGTCTCACTGATCAGGCGGTGGAGCAGAATAAGTTACCAAAGCGTATAGGTGCTGCAACTACTTCTGGTACCTCTAGTGGGGACAAACGAAAATGGGATGGAACTTCAAGCAGGGGTTCAACTTCTGTGCAATCTCAGTCTCAGCAGAGAAAGACTGACAACCACAAGAGCCCCAGTCAGCAGTCGTCTGGTGGTGAAAGTCATGGTGGGTACAAGGGGAATCACCCCAAATGCAATCGTTGCAACCTACACCACAGTGGGCCATGCACCAAGGGCAACTGTCATCGGTGCAACAAGCCTGGTCATGTTGCAAAGGATTGCAGGAGCGCATACCCCGCCAATCAGAATCGTCAGCAACCTCAGCAGAACCAGCGACAGCAGCAGGGTAACAACAAAGGGTGCTTTCAGTGTGGAGCTGAAGGCCACTTCAAGAAAGATTGTCCCCAACTGAACCAGAACAACAACAACAATCAGGGGAATGGTAACAATGGGAACCACAACAACAACAATGGTGCTAGGGGACGAGTGTTCGTGATTGGCCAAGGTGAAGCAAGGAATGATCCCAACGTGGTGACGGGTAAGTTCCTTCTCGACGACTTTTATGTTACAGTCTTATTTGATTCGGGTGCCGACACTAGCTATGTGTCACTAGAAGTTAGTAAAATGCTTAAGCGAATTCCAACACCCCTGAGCGACAAGCACACTGTAGAGCTAGCTAATGGTAAGAGTTTGGAGGCCTCGCACGTAGTCAAAGGTTGCCAACTTATTCTCGCTAACCAGACCTTCTCTATTGACCTTATTCCTATCGTTTTGGGTAGTTTCGACGTTGTCATTGGGATGGATTGGTTATCCCAACACCGAGCAGAGATTCTTTGCAACGAGAAGATCGTTCGTATTCCTGGTTCGGGTAGTGAACCACTCATGATTCGTGGCGACAAGAGAAGTGCTGTTGAGAACATCATCTCTCTTCTTAAGGCCCAGAAGTGCTTACGAAAGGGCCACACTGCGGTTTTGGCTCTAGTTACTGACACCACAGAGAAAGAGAAGAAGCTAGAAGACTTTCCAGTTGTACGTGACTATCCTGAGGTATTCCCTGAGGAATTACCTGGTCTTCCGCCCCATCGCCAAGTCGAGTTTCAGATTGAACTAGCTCCTGGAGCTGCGCCTGTAGCCCGTGCACCTTATCGTTTAGCCCCATCAGAGTTGGAAGAACTCTCTACGCAACTACAAGAACTCTTGGATAAGGGTTTCATTCGTCCTAGCTCATCGCCCTGGGGAGCTCCAGTACTTTTTGTGAAGAAGAAGGACGGTACCTTCAGAATGTGTATCGACTATCGTGAACTCAACAAGGTGACTGTGAAGAATCGTTATCCTCTACCGCGTATTGACGACTTGTTCGACCAGTTGCAGGGGTCGAGCTACTATTCAAAGATCGATCTGAGATCGGGATATCACCAGCTGAGAGTTCGAGAAGAGGATGTCTCTAAGACAGCCTTTAGAACTCGTTATGGGCACTATGAGTTTCTGGTCATGCCGTTTGGGCTGACAAACGCACCGGCAGTTTTTATGGATTTGATGAACCGAGTTTGCAAGCCGTACCTGGACAAGTTTGTTATAGTCTTTATCGACGACATCCTGATCTATTCTAAGAGTCAGGAGGAGCACGAACAGCATCTACGACTTATTTTGGAACTTCTTCGAACAGAACAGCTTTATGCAAAGTTCTCGAAATGCGACTTCTGGCTTCGTGAAGTCCATTTCCTAGGACATGTGGTGAACAAGGATGGGATTCACGTTGATCCATCCAAAGTGGACTCTATTAAGAACTGGCCTGCGCCTCGCACACCAAAGGAAATTCGCCAATTCTTGGGATTGGCAGGTTACTACAGGAGATTCATTAAGGATTTTTCTAAGATCGCGCAGCCTCTCACCTCGCTAACGCAGAAAGGCGTTGTTTATCATTGGGGAAATGCACAAGAGTTAGCTTTTCAGCATCTAAAGGATAGACTTTGTAGTGCACCTATCCTTTCACTGCCAGAGGGCACAGAAGATTTTGTGGTGTACTGTGATGCATCAATTCAAGGTCTTGGTTGTGTATTGATGCAACGAGATAAAGTCATAGCTTACGCCTCACGACAACTCAAAGTTCACGAGAAGAACTACACTACGCATGATTTAGAGCTGGGAGCTGTCGTTTTCGCACTTAAGTTATGGCGGCATTACCTGTACGGAACCAAGTGCGCCATCTACACTGACCACAGGAGCCTAGAGCACATATTCAAACAGAAGGAACTGAATATGCGGCAACGACGATGGGTCGAGCTGCTAAACGACTATGAGTGCTCCATCAGGTATCACCCGGGCAAGGCGAATGTTGTGGCCGACGCCCTAAGTCGAAAGGACACTGCGCCTAAGCGCGTGAGAGCTTTACAACTCACGATCCATTCTAGTCTACCTTCGCAAATACGAGCTGCTCAGATAGAAGCACTGAAACCAGAAAACGTAAGGGCCGAAGCCCTACGCGGGTCAAGACAACGCCTAGAACAGAAGGAAGATGGTGCTTACTACGTAACAGGACGCATTTGGGTCCCACTCTATGGCGACTTACGAGAACTTGTGATGGACGAAGCGCACAAATCTCGCTACTCGGTACACCCTGGTTCGGACAAGATGTACCACGATATTAAAACTACGTATTGGTGGCCTAGCATGAAGGCCCACATAGCAACTTATGTCAGTAAGTGTTTGACTTGTGCGTGAGTCAAGACGGAATATCAGAAACCCTCAGGCCTACTCCAACAACCAGAGATACCACAATGGAAATGGGAGCAAATTTCCATGGATTTCGTTACTGGCCTACCTAGATCACAGCGCGGAAACGATACTATCTGGGTGATTGTGGATCGACTCACGAAATCCGCACACTTCTTGGCAATTAAGGAAACAGATAAATTCTCCACTCTAGCGGAGATATACCTCAAGGAAGTTGTTTCGAGGCACGGGGTGCCCACCTCTATCATCTCTGATCGAGATGCACGTTTTACTTCAGAACTGTGGCAGGCAATGCACAAGTCTTTTGGCTCACGTCTAGATATGAGCACAGCGTATCACCCACAGACGGACGGGCAGTCCGAGCGCACTATCCAGACATTAGAAGACATGCTTCGTGCTTGTGTAATCGACTTTGGCAACAGCTGGGAAAGGCATCTGCCACTCGTGGAGTTCTCGTATAATAACAGCTACCACACCAGCATTAAAGCTGCTCCGTTTGAGGCATTGTACGGACGTAAATGCCGGTCACCTCTTTGTTGGGCAGAGGTGGGGGATAGTCAAATCACTGGTCCAGAACATGTGGTAGACACTACTGAGCGGATTGCTCAAATACGACAGCACATGGCGGCCGCTCGAGACCGTCAGAAGGCCTACGCCGATAAGGGCAGGAAACCACTTGAGCTCCAGGTTGGGGAGCGGGTGTTACTCAAAGTTTCACCCTGGAAGGGTGTGGTTCGTTTTGGTAAACGAGGCAAACTCAACCCACGATACGTTGGACCTTTCGAGATCATTAAGAAAATAGGCAAGGTGGCCTACAGACTGAACTTACCAGCAGAACTCGGTGCAGTTCACAACGTTTTCCATGTGTCGAATCTGAAGAAGTGTCTGTCAGATGAGACCCACGTAGTTCCTCTGAAGGAACTCACGATCGACGAGCAGTTGAAATTCGTCGAGGAACCAGTCGAAATCACGGACCGGGATGTTAAGGTCCTCAAGAGCACAAGAATACCTCTCGTTCGAGTTCGTTGGAACTCACGTCGCGGCCCAGAGTTTACCTGGGAGCGCGAAGATCGGATGAAACAAAAGTATCCCCAACTGTTTGAGAACAGTACAACCGCTACTGAGGCTGAAGCTACGGAATTTCGGGACGAAATTCCAGATCAACGGGGGGTGGATGTGACACCCCAGGATAACCGGGAAAATCTTACAACTTGACTAGCTTCCTCAGTGAGTGCCATCAAATTTCGGGACGAAATTTCTTTCAACTTGGGGATGATGTGACAACTCGAAATTAGAACCTTTCTTGTATCTTGATGTAACTTGCTTGAAACATTTCGTGACTAGTAACTTGTTAATGTAATGACATAAGTGAACATTTTATGTGACTATGTGCTTGCTTGTACGTATGGTATATATGTATGTATATTATGTGAGCCGAGAACCCAACTCGAGACGACAAGGACCCGACTCGAGACCATAAGGTCTCGAGTGAATAGTGACCGATTTGGGCCTTTGGGCCGTGACCTCCTCTAACCGGCTAGTAAGCCCTTTAGGGTGCATGTGTGAAACAAGTATATATATTATACTTGTAACCATCTTTGCCATTTTCTTGGACAACCAACACACACACACTCTCCTATCTTCTCTCCTACAAAACCCTAAGCAACATAAACACACTCCTAGTAACCGGCTCACACTTGACCTTTGGATTCAAGATTGGAAATCAACATTTGGAGTTCACCTTTCATACCTCTTAACCGGTTAGTAACTCACATTGTATTTCGGTTTGTTGTTGATGTGTAATGAGGTTGAATGATAATATGTGTTGGCTTGATGATTGTCTATCTATGATAAAGATGTTTGCTAGATAGAAAATAGTTGTTTGTTGTCAAAAGATGATATTACATGTGTGATAATAATGAACCGGTTAACATGCTTGAATTCGGATTGTTGATGCTTTGTGTTTAAAGGAGGTTGAACCACTAGTTTTAAGGAGCATGAAATCGGTTTGTATTTGGCATGTAATCGGGTTAATAAAGGACCGAATTGTAGCCTTTGGTTCAAGTGTTTGATAGTTGTTCATGTTATAATTAGGAAGAATGCATAATATGCTTGAACAAAGGTTGAATATGTTATGAATATGCTTGAATGTTTGAAGAACATGAAGAACTTGTTGAATATGCTTTGAATGTGGGTTAAATATTTGAAATCCTGCTTGTTTGATCTGAATTCATGAATGTTTAGACAAGAAAACATGTTTAAGTGGATAGTACACAAATAGGGTGCATGCAATTGGAATGTTATTGGATAGTACAACTGTGCAGAATCAGCAACTGTTGGGGAGTCGAAACCCCTGGTTGCGACTCGCAACCACAACATTACAAGTCGAGACCGCCAGTTGCGACAGAGGTTACGAGTCCTGTTGCGACTCGCAACCACAGCATGATGAACCGAGACCATAGTTACGACACAAGTTGCGACTCAAAACCTTAGCATGATCAGCCGAGACCACGGTTGCGACTCGCAACCACCCATGACCAACATAACAGCACAACTCGAAACCACGTTTGCGAGTCCGGTTGAGACTCGAGACCCCTTATTGGACTTGCTTAGTTATGGGCCTAAGTTAATGGGCCGGACTTATGGGCTTCTGTGTTAACTGCTATTACGTGTTTTGGGCTTAAGTAGTTGGACGGAACTTATGAGCCGAATGTGCTACTGTTAATTGAAAATACTGTGAGCTGTTAAACGTGTTTGCCATACGTGTTGAACATCCGTGCACTGCTTGGCTTGAATCTGATACGAATAATATCTGTGATAGGACCTAATTGATTACCTGCAATTTGATTATCTTTTCTGTGTTACTGCCGAGCAAACCAAGGTGAGTTCACACCCTCTACAAAGCATGGGATTCCCTGGGTTGGGAACGGGGTTAAGGAACGTGGGTTCCTCGTCCTCCTTGGGTAGGACGGCTATGGTTCAGGAATGTGATTCCTCGTCCGGATGGACGGATAACTCGTACTAGACTAAAACTCTATCACGAAGTCCCTCCTTTTTGTATCGACTTAATCGCCGGGCCAATGGCGAGCGGGTCATTAGTTAGATAGCGCTATTTAGGTCTGACAAACCTCACACCGTGCCGCAGAGGACGGGCGTGAACTAATGGATCTGGGGCACGTCAATGATGATAGACATTGATGTTTTCAGGGCACATAAACATGACTACAGTCAGCAGTCGATATGGTAACGAGTCTAGTGTACGCATGGGGTAGCCCCCACGGCCGAAATGCCTGATAACTAACATGGGGTAGCCCCCACGGCTGGAATGCCAGAGTAACTGGGAATGAACAAGTCACGTTTTTAAACTATGGGGTAACCCCCACGGCAGGATGCCAGTAAAGGAAACTGTTTTCGAAACAACTAAAACGAACACCCAACTGTGAACTCACTCAACTAGTTGTTGACTCGTTACTACATGCTTTGCAGGACCATAGGTACTCAGCTGCAGCTTGCATGGAGGAGAGTCGTTGTGGGACACGGATTGCTGCGTACCTTGTTAAACTTGAAAACATTTGAACTTATGTTTTACTTTTGAGACTTATGCTTCCGCTTGCAACTTAAACTTGTTCGTTTTGAAACACCAATCGTATTGGTTAAACTTTTATAACTGTTTATATGCTCGTTCAGTATGATTGGTGGCTGAATCCTGGTCAGTCACGCCTCCAAGCGGTAGTACTCCGCAGGTGGGATTTTGGGGGTGTGACAGTATATGCATTGGATAAATTTCGGTCATATATATAGGGTAGCAAAGTGATTATTTAGACTGATCACACTGCAGTCAGGTACCTCATGGAGAAAAATGATGCTAAGCCGAGATTGATTCGATGGGTATTGTTGCTCCAAGAGTTTGATTTGGATATACGGGACAAAAAGGGTATCGAGAATGTGGTAGTGGACCATTTGTCCTGGTTGATGGTTGAAGAGGATCCTAAGTCGTTATAGATCAATGAGTCTTTTCCTGATGAGCATATTATGAAATTAGACAAGTTACCATGGTATGCTAACATTGTGAATTATCTTGTTACAGGTGACTTACCGGCACATTAGGATAGACGGAAGAGGCAATACTTCATGTCTCAAATCAAGTATTACCGGTTGGAGGAACCGCACTTATGGAAAGAGTGTGTGGATCAAGTGATTAGAAGATGCATAGATGATGAGGAAATTCCAAGCGTGTCGCATCATCTACATTCGTTTGCATGTGGTGGCCGTTTTAGGGGTCACAAAACGGGTCATAAAGTGTTGAATAGTGGTCTTTATTGGCCAACCATTTTTAAAGATGCAAATGAGTTTTCAAAGAATTGTATAGAGTGCCAAAAACTAGGGGTATTTCAAAAAGGGATGAGATGCCCATGCAACCAATCCTCGTAGTCGATATTTTCGATGTGTGGGGTATTGATTTCATGGGCCCATTCCCCAATTCTTATGGCAATTTATATATCTTGGTGGTCGTTGACTACGTGTCAAAGTGGGTCGAAGCAATAGCCACCAAGACAAACGACCATTCCGTAGTTTGTAATTTCGTTCAAACCAACATTTTTTCAAGGTTTGGGATTCCTCGTGTCATTATAAGTGATGGAGGATCTCATTTCAAAATCTTTCGGTTTGGGAAGCTCTTAAAACGGTTTGGTGTTGACCGTAGAATTGCTACCCCCTATCACCCGCAAACAAGCGGGCAAGTCGAGGTGTCAAATAGGCAAATCAAAGAGATTTTGCAAAAGACCGTGCGGGCGGACCATAAGGATTGGTCAATTAAGTTGAACGATGCTTTATGGGCCTACCGTACGGCACATAAGACACCCATTGCACTACACCTTACCGTTTGGTTTACGGTAAAAATTATCATTTACCGGTTGAACTTGTGCACAAATCGTTATGGGCTATTAAAGAGGTTAATGTTCAATATGATGATGCAGGTAAGGAAAGGAAACTCAAGCTATGCGAGTTGGAGGAGCTAAGAGAAATGGCATATGAATGCGCATCCAGATACAAGGATGGGATGAAGAAGGCGCATGATGCCAAGTTGAGGAAGAAAGAGTTCAAGGTTGGACAAAAAGTGTGGCTCTACAATTCGAAACTCAAATTCTTTCCTGGAAAGCTCCGAAGCAAATGGATGGGACCCTATGTTATCACCCAGGTCGGACAATTGGGTGATCTTACCGTTGAGGACCCGAAGGATGGGTCACGACAAACAGTTAATGGGCACAGGCTAAAACTGTTCCTCGATGGTAATGAGAAGGTGGATGAAAACAAGGAATCGGTAAGCTTTGTGGTAAGCATCCCGGTTTATGAGGTTGAATGAAAAGGACCGGTAACATTGTTGTAGAGTTATGTATAATTATTAATTGTTTGTGTGTTTTGGATTTAATCGTTTTCGTTTCATACTAACCCCGTTTGATTGTTTGAAGTTCGGATATCCCGAGTGAGTCTTGAAGATGTATGGTATGATTTTAGACTTTGTTATGTGCATTGAGGACAATACACGACTTTTCGGGGGGTGGTAGGGCCGTTAACGGTGTTCGCGTTTTTAAATTTTAACTTATAAAAAATCACAAGAAGATTTTTAATATTTTTTAGGAATTTTTAATGTACATAATCCTTTTATAAAAAGTCCTTAAAATTCCTCCTATTTTTGAAAAAAAAAATTGAAAAATTAAAAATTGATAAAACAAAGCCCGTTGGCGACGGGAGTGGTGGCGTCGGCGATGGCTTCTAAAAAAGCCCGTCGGCCCTTGTTTCCCGTATACAGAAGGATAGGCTGTCGGCCAAGGAAAGGTTTTTGGCAACCCGTCGGCAACGGGCTCTGGTTTGCCTGCCGCGGTCAAATCGTTTGTTTATGCTGAAACTCGAACCAATGGCCATTTTTACTCAACCAAACTCAAGTCTAACCTATCCTCAACCACATATTCGACCCTCATTCACTTTAACCTCACAAATTCTCTGATCTCTCTCTCCTAACCTACCTACCAATTCATCTTCTTCACCTCTTTGCCAAGAACCCTAGAAACCTTCAAACCTCCGTAACTCCATCAAATCTCCATCAATTCACCTGATTTTTGGGTCCATCTTGCGTAATTTTTCCAGAGGAACAAAACCCCCATCACGGTTTCCATCAATTCTTGCTCGTTTGCAAGATTTCTGGGTGTGAAGCTTTGGGTTTTTGAAAGAGTGTTCATCAATTCACTTGCTTTACATCTTTTTCTTAGTTCTTCTTGTTTACAACACTAAAGGTATGGATTTCCCTTAAATTTATGCTTGATTATCATATGTTTAGTGTTTTTCTTCCAAAATTTTAAACTTTTTAGTTTAAGAGTAGGTTGTTTAAACAATGTATGTTGTTCTTGCATGAGTTTAAGTATGATTAGTTGTTTTGGGTAGAATTTGAGCATGTTATAACTATAGTGAAGTGATTACACTTGTTATTGACATGATTGAACAAGATGGTGATGTTGAACTTATGAGAATTTGCGAGTTAACAATTAAAATTGATAGGTATATGATAAAATGAGCGACTTTGGAAGTTTAAAAAGGTGAATTTGCATATATTTGTTAATTAAAACTTCAACATCACACATCATGTTCAAAGTTTGAGAGTTTAGTAAAGGTTGGGGTTTATATTGATGCTTTGTTTGTTTTGTGCTTGTAGTTATGGCTGGAGGTAGTAAGAAAAAGCAAAAGACTATAGGGCAAGCTTCATCATCTGGAGTGGGATCTTCTTCCGGTTTAATACCGAGGAAGTGGGAGCAACTAAGCTCCGTAGAAGAGGGTGATGCGAGACTGTATAGGCAAGATTGGGCGTGGGAAAAGTTCAGGGATAGTAAAAACGCCAAAATATGGGATGAGGAGAAGAACAAACCTCTATCAACTTATCAAGATAGGAAGTTAGAGTCCAAACTTTGGAAATGGAAGATGGTCAACAATGTTAATACTTCAGTACCTGAAAGGATTATATGTGAACGGGTTGTGAATGTGGAAGAATTTAAGCAAATTGGGATTCTGCAAATGTTCGAGAGTCAAGGATGGGAGAGAGTGCTCGATTGGTGTGAAGACAACACTACGCGGGTGTATTTGGCGAAGGTGTGTGAATGGTTGTCGACTTTGAGGTTCATGAATAAGGATGGTCCTCCCGCTGAGTGGAAATTGGTTGGTAAGATAAGCCGAGGGGCAATGACGATGTCATCCGAAACGATTAATTGCATCGCGCGTTTTGATTCTTTGGGGGTGCAAGCATATGACTATCCAACCCTTCAACAATTTTTGGATAATCATATGAACGATGGTGATCCGGAGCAGATGACAGCGGTTAGTTTACCATACAGTGATGGGGGAGAGGCTAAAAGGACTCAAATGACAATCGAGGGGAAAATTCTTCAAGGAATTTCCCTAGAGAATGTGATGGTGAGATTCGGTGATCAAGGAGGAGTGAGAGCAAGCGATTGTAGGGTTGTCCATTCATTGTTGTATGGGACACCTACATTGTCATGGAGGCATATCGTAATGATGAATACATGGATCACCCGGGAGGCATCTCAAAGGCGGTTTATTCCATATGCACGCCTTATCAGTGCTATGATTGTCCAACAGAATTGTTTGCCTCCAGAATCACTTTGGGTATCCAAACCTCTGGAAGAATTCAATCAAGCGTCAATGAAGAAAAATTGGAAAATAGACGTGAATCTGTCGGGAAACAATATGTGGTGACCGACAAGTTGGGTCACAGATACGACTTTGTTAATCCAGAGGCACAGCAAGGAGCTGGGGGAGATGAGGAGATGTTTGACGAAGAAGATGAGACTGAGCTCCCTGGTCCACGGGGACCAAAACAGAGATACATGAGGGCCCACAGGGAGATTAATGCAGATGTGGCAGATTTGGTGAAACAAAGACAGGGGCCGACATACAGAAATTTTAACCGCGGGCAACAAGCGTGTTATGATAACATCTCGGCATGTATAGGCAAGGGCCGAGAATATAATAGGAGGAGAGAGAATTGGGAAGGGATGCACGGAACCTACTCGCAAGAACAGTGGGCCTCCCAAGCCGCCTATCGTGAGAGAATGGAGAAATATATGGAAGAGCAACAACTGCAACAAGCGCTTCAAAGATCTCACATGGAGCGCTTGATACAATTGCAGGAAGAAGATATGGCCCAAAGACGGGCATGGGAAGAAAGGGAGGAAAAAGCGCGGCATGAGCGGAACACATTGGAAGATAACCCATGGAGTGCCATGTTTATCTCACAAGAAACGGCTATTAATAATGCCAAGATTCTCCACGATCAGGAGAGACATCAAAGAGACCTTGAGGCCGGCCGTCCTTATGTCGAGCATTCGGGGTGGACCGACTACCCCAACCTTCCCGTTCCACGAGGCACCATCCGACCCATCTCCTCATTGGCTCGAGGCCGTAGGCTCCAGCTTCATTCCGATACCCTATCAGCCACCACCTCAAGGAGGACCGAGCCCACTTGATAACTACAGGGAGATGTTTGAAGCCCTCACTGGTTATCCATACCAGCCAAACCCGCCAGTTGATCCCAACGAGAGATATCAGTGGTGAAGGCAAGGTATGTTTGTGTTGTTGTTGTTGTTGTTGTATACTTTAGTTCTTTATTTCTTTTTCGTTATTTATTTATTTTTGCCTAGTTAAATGAACGTTGTGGGTGTGTTCCCTATATAACCCTCACGAGACCTCTCGTCCTCCCAAGCTATTGGGGGGTTTAAAAGGGCTTGTTGCATAAGCTAAATGCAACCGTGATTCCTACGAAAGTGAGTTAGGATTGTTGTTTTTGTAACTTATTTTTCCACAAAAATCAAGGTAATTTAACGTATGACTTGGTAACACTTTTATAAAAAACGGTAGAACTAACCACCTAACAAATTTCAATGGTTGTGAGAAGCATGCTTCTACACAAGGGTTAGAATTTGTAGGTATATAATATTCGAGAGACAACCGTTTTTATCAAGAGAAGAAGAAGATATGGGCATCCCTTGTGCGTTTTCAAACTCTAGTTCTTACACATTGAGGACAATGTTTACCTCAAGTGTGGGGATGGGGGAGTAGTAAAAATTTTCGATTTTGACCTGTTCATTTAAACACTACACATTAAGGACAATATTTACCTCAAGTGTGGGGATAGGGGAAAATTTTCAAAAATTTTTCAAGAATTTCTTGTTTCAAAAGCGATCTTAAAAGCACAAGTAACCAAGTCAACGAGGGATGGCACAACCCATTTGGTCTTTTGTCATGGTCAAGTTCAAATTAATAGCATGACGGGTATTTAGCGGGTGGTTATTTGGGAATAATTCGCCTAAGGAACTAGCATTTGATGCATATCACATATCATACCCTTATACGTGAGGTTTTGAGCCACTTTTATATCATAGATTTACATTTACATGTTTCTTTGTTTGAGTGGACCATTAGTCGCGTATTGTAGAACTTGCAACTTTTGATACGTTAGAGACCATAGACCGAATACAAGCACGAGAATGATTAAGGCATTAGGTAAACCTTTTCCTTTTAAACCATTTATCTATCCTTACCCAAATAAGTCCCTTAGTCACCAATTTGAGCCTAAGCCTTTCGTTTGACAACCCACTTAGTCCATAACCATAAGCCTTTTCTTTTTAAACCCGTGTGATGAAAATGGTTTGTATAGTTGTGATTCATTTGTAAAAAAAAATCAGAAAATGCTGCGAAAAAGAATGAAAAAGCATTGAGAAAAACACAAAAAGATGTGCTAGTAGTTTGCTGAATAAAAGGCGAAAGTTGTTGCCTCATGGTTGATGTTTATATTTAGTGTTGTTTAGTTTAGTGGTTTGTAATAAAAATCGAATTTTTCATCACCTTAGCCACTTTAAAACATCCTATTTCCTACCCTTCGCCTAGCCCCATTACAACCCTTCAAAGACCTTTTGACTTGTGCTTAGTATTCGTGATCGGTGGTGGAGAATGATTGAGTTGCATGCCTATGCGGGTACGTGTTCTAATCAGTGTTGAGTGATTAATTGTTGAAGTGCTAATACATTATACACATTAGCCAACTCTTAAGCCGAGTGGAGAGAACATTGTGAGGGATATGCATGACTTGTTAGTTTTACGGGTGAGTTAATCTTGGATAACCATTATTATATCTGATTATTCACTTGACCGGTAAATATGTGGAAATTGTAAAGAATGTGAACTTTTTTATGACAATAGACCTTAACCTTTGTCTCGGGAATGGGAAGTGTATTTGTTGTTCGACCCACGTGAAAGTGAAAAACAGATTTGCTTGAGGGCAAGCAAAAGACAAGTGTGGGGATGTGATATGTGGTTGAAAACCGGTGTTCGTTATTGCATAACTTGATGTTTTTACATAGGTTTTAAATTCGGATAGCCTACTTTTAATCAAATATGTGTTTTTCAGGTTTGATGAAGTTTAAGGAGCTTTTCGGGAGCTTTACGAGTCACCGGGTCGAAAACCGGACAACCGGGACGTGTTATGGATCAACCGGGAGTGCGAGGAGCAAAAATTGGAGAATTGAAGATATAGAGGCCGTCGCCGACGGGCTAGAGGCCGTTCCGGACGGGCTCTAGAACACCCCGTCGGCCAAAGAATCCCGTAACCAGCAAAACAAACCGTCGGACGAAAGCATGATCAGAAGAACCCGTCGGCGACGGGTATAGGCCCGTCGGCGACGAGCAATATTTTCTTGCTGCGCGAATTTTGTGTTTTGTTGGTTAGGATTCGATTTCTATTGGTGGGGGGTCATTGATTTCGGGAGTTACATTGTTTTGAGAGTTTGAACTTTGATCTTGGAGCCACTTATCACCAACTAATCATCTCTATTCCATCTATCATCAACAACATCACCCGAATCAAGAATATTATCACAAAACATCACTATCCACAATTAATCATCCACAACCCTAATTCTTCATACCATCAATCCTTCCACCATCATTCTACACAAAACCTTCATCATTCATCCATTCTCCATTGTTCAAGCTTCGAGATGACTCCATTCAAGTTCCAAGCATCCGGTTTTCAAGCTTCTTCAACCATGAGCGGCTAATCACCTTGGTTTCACCCCAGTGTAGGTAGTTGTTTAATTTAGGGTTTCAAATTGTTTCTCGCTTCAACTTTGTGACAAATTGTGTTTGATTTTTGAAACCTTTGACAATAGTTTGCATTTGTTTCGTATTCGTAAATCGTCGAACGATGTTAAAAGTTATGACTTTACGAAATGGTTATGTGTAGTATGCATTGTCTTGGTTAGGTTTTACTTGTGTTGATTACAAAGTGCATTCTTGTCCGTTTTTTCGAAGCGTTGATAGTTATTGGCACCTAAGTCACGGTACACTAAATCCGCTAATCATACGCAGTTGAGTTGAATCTAAAAACTTGTAGAAACTCTAGGATGGCAATTACCGAAACCGGGTGTGAACCCTTTTTCTTATTATTGTTTAGTAATCAATTTTCTTTCAATCGTTAATCATTAGTTGTTAATTAATTAAATCAATCCTATTAGTTCAAATTCACATCTTTCAAGTAAACAAAACTACAAAAATATCTGGCAAGCTTCATAATTGTGACAACTGCTTTAATTCAATCGAATCCACACACAAACCACATACTCTTCGTGGTTCGACCCCTTGCTACCACTAGCTATTTGTTAAGGGTAAATAGGGCTTATAAATATTATCTTTGACCGGAGCGCCACAATCCGATCAAATTTTGGCGCCGTTGCCGGGGAGTGCGTGCGCTTTGTGTTTGGATATTGTTTGAATTACGTGATTAACTGTTTAAGTTGCATAAATTTTTTTCTTGTACTTTTTTCCTTGTTACGCGGGGTGTGTTATTTATGCAGAGTTGTCAAATGTGGAGTCACTAGTTGTCGGAGATGGAAATCTGTGAGATAAAGTAGGATAAAGGAAAAAGAGAAAGAGAGCCGTAAAGAAAAAGAGGTGTAGGATGAGTGGAGTTACTTATACATATTTGAATTCTTTATTATATTGTAAGTAAATGTTTTTGGTTACAAATAACTAAGGATAAAATATTAATTTTAACAAACTAACAAAATAATTATAATAAAGTTAATCAGCTGACTTAAATAGGTGCAACTAAAAAAAATAGCTCCGGAGATAATTAAGAGTTTGGATATTAGACTCAACTAGTTAATATCAACAAAACTAAAATAGTAATTTTCTAGTTTATTAAAGATCAGGGGTTGTAAACAAAACTAACGCATTAAAAGGCAAAAGTTTCACCATAACTACAACTTGTGTTTTAATAACTGTTAAATCGGACAAAAAATAGAAGTAAAAGCGTTGAATTACGAGCACGCGTTGCAGTATGTCAACTCGTAAAATGTAGACCCGTAAAAAAGCAAAATTTAAAAAACTAAAAGGCCTAAACAAAGTAAAATAGAGGTAAAATCAATATATAAATGTTACGAATAATATTAAAACTGATATTTCTTTCATTTCGATGACTTTACTTAATTATTTAAGAAAATATACTTTATCGTACCAGTATTATAACCAAACTGGCTTAAAGTTCAAATGAAACTTAAGGGTAATTTTATATTCTTACTAATACTTTATAGGGAGAAAGTAAGAAAAAGCTTTTGAAAATTTACCTAACAAAAAAAGGGTTAGCGGATGCAACGTGACAACCACCTGTTGAACACTCAAATTGAGTAGTATTTTGTGAAGAGGCTATTTTTTGTTAATTAAAGGATCGTTAATAATAATAATAATAATAATAATAATAATAATAATAATAATAATATACTTTTAAATCCTAATTCTAATAAATGATTCTAAAAAATGTCACGTGTTAACACCATATCACCCCTAAAAAATCGCTTTTAATCAAAACTGATTGTTTACTTTTTTTAAATCGGGTTAATACTTTAGAATGACAACATTGCTTATTTTAAAAGTCTTACTTTAACATTCGCCCTTACTTCAAATATTGTAATACCCCCAAAATATTAATGCGATTTTTGTGTTATCGTGATATTTGACATGTGGTGTTTGATGTGCTAAAGTGTATATATATATATATATATATATATATATATATATATATATATATATATATATATATATATATATATATATATATATTATGAAGATATTCTTTCAAACAGGTTCAGTTTTAAAATAATTTTTACCCTAGACTAAACCACACATACGATAGGCAAGTGTACCCGTCAAATGGTAATATAACTTTTAGGTAAGAACCGGATATCAATCCGTGGACGCAATTTCTCAGTACTAAACTTTCGTTACTCTAAAGTTGATTCAAATAGCAATCGATTTCCTAAATTATCATGCAATAATAAAAATACTATAAGAACTAACAATATCTAAAGAGAAGTTGCCTAAACTAAGTATCCACTAATGATTATATGACAACTAAGGGAAGCACTAGTGATGACACAACTTCTAAACTAACCAAGTTCCGATCAAGGTTCCTAGTTTTCTAATTCTTTCAGAAAATTAAAATGAAGTTACACTCTAATCACCTAAGAATCATTCTTTTAAGCTCGTTTGTAAAGTTGATGTTAATCTTTAAACAAGAGTTACTCTTTTGTCAAAACTCCTAACTCGACAACTTAGAGAAAACTAATATGAAACATAATGATCACCCTAAATTGCTTTCAAGTAAATAAGGGGTTGTTTGTTTAGTTCTTAATGAGACTCTTAATGAGGCTCTTAATGGTTCAGGCATTTTACTTGTTCAGCACTTTATGTCTCAGACTGTTTGTTTCATGATTAGATGTCTGAATGATTCAGACCACTTATCTGAATTGATCAGATATTTGCTTCTGAATGGTTAAGCATTATACTGGCTCTTAATGGTTCAGACCTTTTTTAATGGTTCAGACCTCTTAGTGGTTCAACACTTACCCATTTAGAAGTTGCCAAACAGCCCCTAATACTCCAATATTGTTCTTGATATGAACCAACGGCATGATCATGCTAGATAACAACTTTGGCCTAAATCATCATGCTAACACAATTACATGCTATAGAATTCACATAAACACTATCACGATCTTTCCATATCTAAGTGTAAGAATCCATACACATACTCAAATCATCATCCATTTCATGCTAGCATTCACCATTCCTAGTCTCATGCCATGAATCAAACTAACAAGTAACAAGATCTAATAATCATAATTTACACATGAGTTTTCCAACATGTTATACATAAACTTATGATTAAACATTCATGAATAACAACTTTAAACATGCATATGAACCCAAGAACAAAACTAGAATATTATCATGAAGATTAACAAGAACTCATCATCATATAATCAAAAGTTTCAACAAAGTTTAAGCTACTATAAGTGTTTAGCCATTAAGGCTCATCATAACTAACATAAATTCTTTAAAGATTACAATGTTTGTCATGGGATTAAAAGGGCTAACCAAATTAAGATGAAGAATTACATTGTGGATGATCAAGTCTTGAAGTGATGTAGTCTTCTCCTTAGCTCACCATAGCTAACATACCGTATGTTATGACATGTATTTCCCCTCGATTGTTTTAAAACAAAATATTGAAATCATTAAAAGGAAGGACATGAACTCACCAGTTTGCGTTCCGTGTATTGTAATACTGGAAAGTGAGCGTCCGTACGCGTGAGTAACCTACATGTGTACTAACTTTATTAGACACTTAGGTCTTATTGAACCACATATAAGTTGTTCATTTTGAATTCTTATTATGTTTTCACTTGTCATTGTAGGAACAACTTTGTGTTATTGTAGTGTTGGTAGTTTGTTTGTTCGATCTTTATATATATATATATATATATATATATATATATATTTCTTTCACAACGGTATGTATATTTTGTATGTATTGAATCATGTGTGAACGGGCCTCGCCCTTCACATGTCCTCGTGCCTTACACGCGTGTCATTGGGCCTAGTCCATGTCATTTATGTTATTGGGCCTTGTCCATGTCTTTATGTTATTGGGACTTTGCCCATGTATTTATGTCATTGGGCCCTTGCCCATGTATTTATGTCATTGGTGTAAGACCCTTACCTCTATTTTACAGTTTTCGTATAAGTTTCGTCTATAAACGTATAATTACGATTACACATACATTGAAAATACAGGTTTATTAAAACATTTAGGAATTTAAATAATTCAACTTAATATACAAATATTCACCATTTAAAACTAGACGACGAATTGTATCGCGGAAGCTTGTATCTTGTTCGTGTTCGGTCCTTCAATGAGCTTGATCGTCATCCGGCATCCCAAGATATTCCTACATTTCATAAACCATGAAATGGGTTAGTCATTCGCAGTTTATAAGTGTTTAAATCGAGTCCAGATGCTGAAACGGACTAGAAGACAAACTTTGCCAGTTATCTGGCTCCTCGCGGGCCGCGACAGTCTCTACCTTGGGCTCTCGCGGGGCGCGACAATAGTCGCGTTGCGCGACGGTGTTTTTGCTTCATCGTCGCGTGACGCGACAACCACTTTTCAACAGAAAGTTTGCTTAACTGGTGCTGCACATTCCCAGCTCTACTAACTCAAACTTGTTATGCACTAAAACGTGCATAACTTTCAATTTACATAATCGTTTTATGATCCCTTTCTTCCTACGTGATCATAAGTTAATTTCTCCATCATATGGAGTTAAAACTCAACATTCGAACTAATAAAATTCTAGATTTTTAAGCATTCGGCTTATTATTCAAATTCAACACATTTGACTCGTTAATGTTTAAAATCACAAACTTGTTTCTAATAGTCATAGAGCATACGCCCATGTATTTAACTCAAAATCTTTAGCTCGGGTTCTTATCTTTTATGAATTACGCGGCCCATAGCCAATTTATGCGCATAATTCGTTTTGACCCTTTAGAGGATTTAAACCTTTAAGTTTAAATCTTTCCCTTTCTTTACGCACATTCAACTCCATATTAAGATATCAATCATTCGCCACCACAACTATAATTGTGGTGATTTTAATAATGTAGATTACTTATTCCAAATTGTACCATTCGAAATGTCAATTTACGACAAAGACCATTTTGATACATTTGACCGAAAAAGGATTATACCTATAACTTTTATGCTTATCTATAACTTACATGATCATAATACATGTTCTTAAACAACCCCTAAGGTTGTTTACCCGATTTATCAATCAAGGGCTTTTTGTTCAATTTTAGTCCATCCTTTTTCGACGAAGGACTTTCAATAAGTCATTTGACCAAAATCACACGTGTAACTATAATCTTATTTACGTGTACCTGGCTCGGGTCAAGTATTGACCCGTTTTAATACCTTGCCTTAATGATTTGCTAATTCATAGCAATGCAAATTCCATAAGCCGTTTTACCCTGTGAGCATTAGACTCGACAAATACTTATTAGTCGTTATTTGTCAAATGGCGCTAAAAATCACCATTTGACCCGTTTGGTCTAAACGACCAAACATTTGCACTTGTATTTGAATGGTATATATTTACCATTTCATTATTTAACCCATTTCGGCTTTCTCACCATATGGTTATATTTTTTTATGTCTTTTTCATACTTATTTAACCCATCTTGGCTTACGCCTTAGGGTATCTTTTAACTTTAACTTACGTTTGTCGACACATGACTAAATTACCATTTTACCCCTATCCTTATAATGAGTTACCCCATAAGGCAACATTTCAAAACTCATTGTAGGTTCGTTATTCCATGACTATATTACCATTTTACCCCCTTTTTACTATCCATCATGGTTTTTCGTCATTTTTACTTATTTCGACCTGTATCAAATTACTTCAGAACATCACATTTTAACCATTAGCTTAACATATTCATAACCCTTATAATAATTAGGTATTCTATAAAAGGGGTGTCAGCTTTACTTCCTTGCATCCAAACTACGCTTTTCTTCCATACTTGATTTGTTTGACCCGCTTCCTCCCCAAGCTTCCACCTAGCTTGTTAAGCGTCAAACTAGCATCATAATTCGTAAGACGGTTAGATTAGTCATCTCTAATTACTACTATTCCATCTTACGGGTTTTATGTGGAAATTATTATTCGACCTTATCATCGGTTAATTTGACTTTTATAAGTCAATTATCTTTAATCGTATGGAATGCACAATTGCGTTCAATAACTTATTTAGGCAATCTCATCAATTATCCGGTAGGCATTATTATTATGCTACCGTTTTAAACTATTTTCCATTCTATGTTCATGCTATTATTAACATCAAGTTAACTTAGCTCTCATTTATCAAGAATAATTTATTCTTTCATTATGCAAAATCTACGGATTTTCATCTATAAGTAAAACCCGTTTCATCGTGTTATTAGGCATTCATCCGAATAACTAATCTAATCAAGTCCTACATACAAACTAGTAGGCATACGATTTCACTAAGGCATTTTAATGAGCACCTTGTGGGCGAGATTTTATACGCATCAAGCAGGGCCAGCTCAACCATTTTGGTGGCCCAAAGCCAACTAAAAGTTCGGGGCCCTTTTCCAACATGTAAACTTCAGCAAAGAATTCCATAGTGATTTTGTTTCAGCTTTTAGTTTTTATTTCTTTTGACTTTTAAAATAACCAGATTCATATTTATGGATTCTATTCGACATTATCATTATAAATTGGAGCAATTAACAAAGTATACCACAGATTCACAGATTTCAATCAAGACCTTTAAAACTGGCAGATTAATTTCAATTAGAGCACTTAACTATTTTGAATCAGAAACTAGCAACATAATTTCAATTGGTATTAAAAACATTAGAGCACTCAATAACTCAAAATCTAGCAAAGAAAATGGACAAACTTTAAAGTGTACCATAATATTGAATCAGATGCCTTCAATCTTCAATTTCGAATCAGAGGGGCAGAGCCGAGGGTCTTCATTTTTCTATGATTTGGTTCGAATGCGAAGAATTTCAAAGTTTAGAGAACATGAATAGAAGATTATTTTATTTTCTAACACTGAATACGCCATCAACTTCTTTAAACTCTAGTAAATCCATCTGTTGCGGCAATTAGTTTTCGTAATAATTACCTAGCAATAGCAAGCCAGCGATTTTGATTGATGATTGCGATGATTTTGGAATTGCCATAATTGTGGTCGATTGATTTTGGAACAGGGAAAGGGAAACACGCGTGAGCCAGGCAATGGTTGTTCTCTCGTTTGTATTCCAGATCATAGAAATGGGCTAAAACCTTAGATATATTAAAAAAAGTGGAGGCCCTGTTAGATTGGTGGCCTAAAGCCCTAGCTTTAGAAAAATTGGGCTTGGGGCGGCCCTGGTATCAGGCGGCCCTGGCATCAAGTATCAAATTCATGGTTAACTATTAACCAAGTTTTAGCATCAATATCACGCCCTTATGTCTAGTGTTCATGAACTACATCTAGAACTTGCATCACAACATCAATATTCATCCATTTAATACTCTAATTCAAGTGTTCATCATATTGTCATAAAACCCACTTAGCACATACATGCTTAGCTAACTGAATCACTAATTCATGAAAATAATTTAACAAGTTTACATTTAGGGCTTGTTTCTAGACTTGTTCTCCTATCAATTTCACTGTACATTCATCATTCATACTAGAATTTCGTTCATGAATGTCAATCAGAATTTCAAAATCCACCAAATAACATAATTCGACATACCTTATGATCTCCTAGCTTGGGTGATCACGAATTTATTTAAAGCCCCAATTTTTAGCTTGATTCTTCTTCGATTTTGTTAGATTTTGTGAGCTTTAGGGTTTTGAAAGAACCCATCTTGTACTCCTGATGTTATTCGACCAAACACACACACTTGTGTGTGTGTGTGTGTGTGTTTTGGTTTTTATTTAGTTTATTTAAAACATTTTCATGTTTTGCCCCTTTTAGTCCCTATAGTTCAAGGATTGTTAAAAAGGGTTACTAGTTCATGTTTTCCTTATTGTTTTCCAATACTATTCACTAACTAGGTTAATTATTCCTAGTTATGTTACCTTTGGTTATGAACAAATTATAACTTACACATGCATATATAATTGTATATTTTTTGGGTGTTACAATTGGGCCTCTGCCCATGTATTTATGTCATTGGGCCTTGCCCATGTTTTTATGTTATTGGGCATTTGCCCATGTTTTAATGTTATTGGGCCTTGCCCATGTTTTTATGTTATTGGGCCTCTGCCCATGTATTTTGTTATTGGGTCTTGTCCATGTTTTAATGTTATTGGCATCTGCCCATGTATTTTGTTATTGGGCCTTTAACCATGAATTAATGTTATTGGGCCATTACCCATGTATCTTGTTATTGAGCCATGCCCATGTATTCAAGTAATTGGGCCTAGCCCAAAGATATGTTTATGAGTCCATATTTTAGTATTTCTTGCATTTTATAAAAATTCACTAAGTATAGAATTTTTATTGTTTTCATTCTTTTTATAAAAGAATACTTAGTAATTTTTATAAGTTTTTAAGCTTCCGGATTTTGTTATCGGTAATATATATATCCGTTAGGTGTCTAAAAATATATTATTTTTAGACGCGTCGTCGTAGTCGTTTAATATATATATCTTCTTGTCGAAGAATCACCCAAATGTCGTAGCAGCTTCTTGCGATGACGATACGCTCGTTTTGTCGTCGTTGGATGTTATATATTCCTTGATTGTCCGATTGGTTTAAATGTCTTATTTGGCCGGTCGAAATATACCTTATTTCTTAGGAATATATATTCTTGTAATTTTTGTCCGTCGCCTGTATTATCCGCTCGTCCGTTTAATCCGTTTAGGGACATCATATAAGTGAGTTTTATGTATTCTATTACTTATCATTTCTTGGTTATATGAGGATATTGTGTATATGTATTTATGTGGTATTTATACTTGTTGTCTTTCAAGTATTTTTCTTGGTATCCTTTGTGTATTATTTAGATCACCCTAGTAAATCTAAATACATACACTTAACACATAATATATACACCTTGATGAGTTTTCTAAATATATATGTTTCCCTAAATATATATATATATATATTTATAAGTTTCCACTTTTAAATTATAAAAATCCTTATAAGTATTTAGAAACTTATTTAGGTGTTTAATACTTAAACTTTTCACCAAAAAGTTCGTTTAACCATGATTAAAATCCTTAAGTGCGATTAACCATTTTAATCACATTTTAACCCCCGTTTAATCACGATTATGATTTTAGAAAATTTCGCCATAGTTTCTCCTAAACTGTGACGTTTCCCACATTTTCAAAACGCGTTTAAATCACCAAATCAATTTTCTAATTCACCACAATTTACCAAGTTTCACCAAACATCAATTTACCACAATAATCACAATTATTCCTTCAAAGTTTCTCATGAGCATTACTTGGGTTAAACTTTCAAGACTTTAAAGTTAACCATTTTTCAAGTTAATTATTTACATAAACTTGATCATACTTGTTTTACACTTTTTGAAATCTCTAAGTCTTGTATTCTTCAAGTTTACTAAAATACCAAGACTCTTTACAAACACTTTTTATAAACAACATTACATAAACTTGTTTTATATTAAAAACCAAGTTCACTAGTGTTTTTAAAGTCTTGATTCAAGTTCATTTTATGTTCTATCTTTAAAGAACACTAATCAAGTTTATATATGTGTAATACTCATGATTTTTAAGGTGATGATCTTGTGTGATTTAAACATATATATGTTTAAATCAGATTTTTAAGTGTAGCATGGCAAGATTAACACTAATCTAAATTACTACATGATATAAACCATAAGATCATCATAAATCAAGTCTTTAAACCACTAATCTTAACAAAATCAACATGGTTACACCAACTACTTACACTAATCTACACAAATAATCACATAATAAGTTATGATTAGTAGATTATTAAGTTTGAGATTAGGGTTTTTAATTAACTTTTTCTTAATCTTCAAGATAATCAACTTGTACTTATGTAAACTACACTAATCAAGAAGCTTAAATATGGTTAAAAGAGAGCTTACAACTTTGCATAAGCTAAACAAGGTGATTAAGAAGTGATTGAGCTCCCAAGAACTCCCTAAAGCTTCCTCATGCTTAATCCATGCTTAGGTGATCATAAGAGGTCTTGAAAGTGAATGATTTAGGGTGTTTAGGGGTAAATTTTGGTGGGTTTTTGGTGATCTCCTTTGTGCCGTGAACAAAGAAGAAAAGATGGGAGTTTTTCAGTCTTGATTTCTTTTGAAAAAAATGAAAGAAAGTGATATGTTGTAAGTATGGTATAAGTGATGGTTTAGGCACTAGATTTCAACATCAACAACTATATGAGCCATGCTTTAAATCTTGCATTTTTCAACCAAGATCATGTGGGGTGGGACCCACTTTGACCGTCCACCATGGGGGGGGGGTAGCATGAGGTTTTTTTTTTTTATAAAAATGGTTATAAATAGGGATTCGGAATGTTAATCGACATTAACTAGAAATTGTATTTTGATACTTTAGATGCTTTCCGTTTGGTCGTCGGCTAGTTAACGGCACTTGTACGTCGTACCGACGAAGGTTTGTCGCAAGTTGTTATTCTCCATCAAACGTGGCATGAAGTGATTTCGAGTCCCAAAATAAGTTTAACTAGTTCGTCGTGTCTTCCGTTTGGTTTTTTGGCATCGGAAATGTTGTTTACTTGCTTGTTGGTTCAACAACAGATAAGTTATAAGGGTTGCGACGTAGCGCTGAAAGCTTATGTTTCGGACACCCCGTTGATATCCTCAAATTGTTTTCATGTGTTTATCATCGTTTGTCATAATTCCGGAGTCTCGGAAATGCTAAATTATTAGTTCGAACGAGTTAGAATTGTTATATTTTTAGCCGAACGGACGATTTTGTGATTAGGGCGTCGTACCGGAAAGTTTTGTATTTTTGAAGATGTGTTTTCATATATATATATGGACTCAGTTATGTCATTCGTATGTCAGTTTTCATCGTTTCGTTTTGTTTTCACGGTTTTGCTGTAATAAATAGTGTGTGTGACAACCCTCGTAAATCCAGGTATCCGTACAATTAATTAATACTGATTAGTGCTTAATGACTGTACTGAATTACAACTGACGACTTAAACTGCTTTCTGATTTCTGTAACATACATACATGTGCATCACATATTACATACTGTCACATCATTTCACATACAGACTTTAGTGGCATACATGATGCACAAAGCACGGCTAGCACAGTTAGCGGATAACTCAGAAAAATGCTGACAGTGTTCAATACATAGACAGACAGTGTTTTGGGCCCAGTATGAGCCAGGGACAAGGTACTACACTAGCATGGAGTGTAGGGAAGTAAGGACCATAAAACTGCTCACTAGATGATAGTTTAAGTGCCGGAAAGTGCCTAAAACCCACTTTAAAGTGCAGAATTCTGCATGTATCAGCAAAAATCAGCATTTTAACATGCTAGTATCATGCAAAAATAAGGCAAAATGGTCCTGTATGCTTTCCTAAGTGTCGAGAATTGAAAGTGTCACAAAAGGGTACTTAAAGATCACTAAACGGAATAACTTGACACTTTAACGAACCGGTATCTAACCGAACAACCGGACACTACCCGAAACACCAAAATTATACTAGAAGCATTGTTTTATTATTTCTTGGCTAGTTATGATCCCCGAACACCTTAACACACTATATAACATACCTTATGCATAACACCTAAACTAATGCACTTAGTTTTTAACTAATTATTTAAATTACCATCAAACTTACACTTAGACCCCCTCCCCCTTATATTTATGGTCACTTATGTGTGGCCCCACTTCCCAAAATCTTACAAGATTTTTCCTTGATCTTCCTTGGATACACAAAGATTGATTAGAGATGTGTAGTGTACTTGGAAGACACATGACCCATTGGACAAAACTCTTAAATGGTTATAAGAACACATGATCTCATTCCATCTTCACCACAACTCACCTCTCCCTCTCCTCCTCTCCCTCTCGGTCGAACACCTTCACCCACACCATCACCACTTTCATTTCAAGTTCATCCATTCCAAGCTCCTCACAAGGTGTAAGAAGCAAGATTAGAAGGTTTGGTGGTCTTGGATCTTGAAGGACCTCCCCCGATTGCTTTTATCCACCATCTTTGTTACCTTCATCTTCAAGAGTTCATCCCTAGCCTTTGTACTAGTTGTAAGGCTCTCATAACCCTTGTTTACTTCATATTTAGTTGGTTAAAAGATGTATTATGTTGTAAATCACAAGTGTAGGATCGTTGTCGGACCCGAAACGAGTCGATCAGAGGCGTTCTACTCAAAATGAAAGGCGGAAACAGACATAATGAGTTGAATTCAGCTAGATATCATTTTAACTATTGTTTATATTGATCTGGAATAGATTTACAGCAAGACGACACTTCGACAGAGCTTCGCCGTCGGAAAACACCAAGCTAATTTCGTCCCAACTAACACGAGATTACAGCTATATATAGATGTCCTAATTCTGCACGAACCTGACACAAATGAAATTACATACAAGCGAAAATACAAACTCATACGGAATAAGTTAATTCCATGCAGAATTACCCCTTTCATGCGAAATTATCTTTTCATCTTGATTTCTCGATCTTCGTGCCCTGAACAATGCAAGACTCGATACAAGACGAAGTCGACAGACGTATGCACCAACAGACTCCCCCTCAGATGTTGATGAGTCTACTGTGTCGAGTCTTCGCAACTTCAGTCTTTATCAGTCCTCTTGAACTCTTTTGAAGTATCTGACACTGTAAAGCATCTTCAAATCTATCTTTCTCTTTCTATCAGCACCAACTGACTCTCCTCGAACAAACTCCCCTCGGATGTTGATCTTTAAAGACTAAGGATCGCAATCTGACTCTCAAGCTTTATAATTCTCTTGATCAGATCTCTTGATTCCTTAAGTTCATCAGCATCAGCAATACCAAGATCGTAACCTGGCTCTCTACTAAACAGAAACCTCAGGTATCAGAATCTGGCTCTTCTCAAATCACATACCTGCACATTCTCTACCACAAACATAAGTTTTATAATATAAAGATTTGATAACCTCAGACACCAATTGCAAATCTCTTCCAACAACCGTTATCTTTATTGTGAGATAGAAACATTTAGAATCTTCTGATGACCACATGTAGGAAAGAATTTAAACAATTTTAGATTCAGCAGACTCCCCCTCAAATTGATCATCATGTTCAGCACTTGAAATTTTGAAAATCAGCTTTTCAACACCAGTTGTCGAAAATCTTTTTGAATTTTTCAAAAGTTTATGCTAAAACACACTCAAAATCTTTCTGGAATTTTTGATTTTAAAGAAAACAGTAAAGAAATATTTACAGACACTATTTTTGTGAGTTTGTGTAAGAGGATCATATCAGTTTATGAGACAAATCACCAACACCGTTAAGCTTTATTTCATTTTAAGTTCTAAACAATTCACCTAGATTGTCAGTATATTGATGCACTTAAATTTTCACACAAAGTTCAATTGTTTCGAGATACGATATTAGTGTCTTATGAACTTAAACTTATTCGCTTTTGTCCCACCACTTGAATATACTCCCGTATCCAGATCCCAATATTGAGTCTTACAAGTGAGTATACCTAGATGATATCTGTAAAAAGGGTTAAATGCGAAACCGTGAGAGCTCAGGTCAGAACTTCCGTTCAGCAGAGAGATGACGGCTCGACTTTTGGTGTGTTCCCTTTAGAGAATCTTTTCTTCAACAACACATGATTAGCATTTTTCAATGTTTCATCATTTTTGTACTGAGGGTGATGCTATATTTCAAGCAAATGCAAAGTATTATACGGGGACTAGGCCATTGCTTCCGCAATATCAGAAGTCCCGGGATAATACCCTAGATATCACTGAGTATAAAGACCTAGTATCTCAGAAAGAGTGACCTTTCAAACAAGATTTCGGGGGTTACCCATATATCCAAGAAATGTTCCCCACGAGATAAGCAAGTTTGAAATTTAAGTTTATATCTCGAAAACAATCTACTAAATGTATAAAAACCTACTGGCACATCCACAGTGAGATTGTTTTATCACATTTTAGACTTTCCAATTCTTTAGCATGTTGTGATAGTCCACTGATGTACTATCATTTCCTCTTTTCCTCAACAAAACTCATTTTTTGATTTTATCATGTTTTTGGCTTTTTCAAATTTTCAAATGTTTTTGCATTTTCTAAAATTTTTTTACTCCCCCTAAAATGCAAACACATTTAAAAAAAATTGAAAATAAACTGTACAAGTAAATTGACAACTGATTTATCAAGCTTTAATTCGCCATTCACTCGGCATAAACAATCAGAACTCCCCCTTACAACAAACCATTTTCCCATTAAGATTTCAAAACACTTAAGTTTGTTTTAATCCAAATGGTTTTTCCGGAAAATAAGTTTTGTTGATTTTTCCAATTGTAGAATAGGGATTCATCATCTTGTTTTTCAACCACATGTATGAAGATTACATCAAGTCCAAATTAATGACCTTGATTAATCACATTGAAAGAACAAACCTCTTTACCAATTGTAAGACGAAATCACCTTTTGTGAATTTCTTAAGAAATATGCCTATTCCTGCTCCACACTTACCGACCTGGAAGCTCCGGCAAGTCACACTTAAACACATTCAAAAAACATTTTCAAGAAAGATACCGATTCATGCTCCACAATTACCAACTTGGGAGCTCCGGCAAGTCAGATTTTTCAAGTAAAAATGTCCACCCAAGCCTGACCAGCCTTGGGTGATGATAACACTTATTCGGTAGGGTTATAGGTTGCCTTCTTTGTTGCATAAAAATCTTTAACCCCTTGAACTTTACCCTCAATCATTTTTCCAAAAATCTTTTTCACATTACCATTAAACGCTTTTTCAACATCAAATTCTTTCTTCTCGGAATAGAATTGATTTGAAATCTCAACCTTTCCAACTTTTGATTTAAAATTCTCAGTCCTCAATGGTGGAAAATGAACATCATCCATTGGAGGCACTAAGTTTTCTTCTTTAACCTCAACCTGTGGCTCCACTGATTTTGTGGAATCAGATCACATCAGACTTTTTAACAACCCACATTTGGTTGTCTTTAGCTTTCTTGTAGGATCGCGTTCGGCCCTGTTTGAGTCGATCAGAAGAATTCCTATCCAAAACAAGAGGCGGAAACTAATGTTTTGGTGTGATTTCAGCCGGATTCACTATTGATTGCTGTTTTATTGATCACAAATGCGTTTACAGACTCTGACAGCACTTCGGCAGCACTTCGTGGCTCACCGGAAGAAAACACCTTCAACTATGTATCTAGGTCCGCTTGAAATGACCATCTTATATAGGAGAGAAGGTTTCGCTTATACGTATATGTACGTATAAGCGGAACTACATCAATGCCATATAAGCGGATCTAACTCTGACCACATAAGCGAAACTATATTTGTGACACATAAGCGGACCTAAGACTTTAACACATAAGCGAAACCTATACAACCTCATGTTTCTAGGTTTTCGTGCCATATCTAATCTAAACAACACTAAGACTTGATGTAAGACGTAGTCGACAGACGTAGTGCATCAACAGACTCCCCCTCGGATGTTGACGGAGTCTTCGAGTCTTCTCAAATGCCAATCTACAGTCTTTATCAGTCTTTGATCTTCCTCTGAAGTATTTGTCATTTCAAGAATCCTCAATCTCTATCTTCATCATCAACAAACTCCTCTCTCTAGGATGTTGACACGGTGTCTTCAGACTCCCCCTCTCAAACAGCTGGGATCGTAGTCTGGAATTCACAGCTTCATTCTGGAATCGCAAACAGGCTTCCATCAGGTTCAAGATCGATACCTGACTCCATTCTCTCTCAGGATCATTACCTGGCAAATGTTCACCTGCACAATCTCTACCCAAACATAAGTTTCTTTAAAGATTAAATCTTTTCAACAATTTTAGAAACTATGTTTGTAAACTACAGTAATGATTTTTCATTCATGATCTTTTACTGACTTTTATCATTTTTACACACATTCTCCCAACCCTGTTCTTCAAGTTTAGCACTTAGAACTTCGAAAATCAGCTTTTCAATCATCAGTCATCGAAAATCTTTTTTGAATTTTTCTGAAACCACTTGAAGACATTAAAGAAATGCAGAAATAAAATATTTACAAACAATATTTTTGTGAATTCGTGCAAGAGGATCATATCAGTTTTATGAAACATATCACTAACACCGTTAAGCTTTAAACATTCTAAGCTCTAAACAATTTACCTAGATTGTCAATATGTTTGTCCACTTAAATTTTCACACAAATTTCAATTGATTCGAAATACGATATTAATGTTTTAGAAACTAAACTTAATTGTGTATCACTCCACTTGAATATACTCCCGTATCCAGATCCCAATATTCAGTCTTACAGGTGAGTATACCACAGATGATATCTGTAAAGGGGTAATTTGCGAGGGCCGTGAGAGCTCAGGTCGATTCTTCCGTATACGCAGAGAGATGACGGCTTCGACTTTTGGTGGGTCCCCTTTTAGAGGATCTTTTGTTATAACAGCAAAGATTATCAATTTTATTGTTTAATCAGATTGCTGAGGGCGAGCTTATATTTCAAAGCTTTTTGCAGAAAGTATTATTCGGGGACTAGGTCAGTACTTCCATACAGCAGAAGTCCCGGAATAATACCCCAGATATCAAGTATCTCAGAATAAGGGACCTTTCAAACAAGATTTCGAGGGTTACCCATATATCCAAGAATAGTTACCCACGAATTAAGCAAGTTTGAATTTAGGTTTATATCTCGTTTCAATTTACTAAATGTGCAAAAACCTACTGACATATCCGCAGTAAGATTGTTTATCACATTTAAACATTACATATCTTTAGCGTGTTGTGATAGTTCACTGATGTACTATCATTTCCTCTTTTATGCAACAGAAACTCATTTTTCAGTTTTATCATGTTTTTGGCTTTTTCAAATTTTATGATGTTTTTGGATTTTCTAAAATTTCTTACTCCCCCTAAAATTCAAATACATCTAAAGGAAATTGAAAACAAACTGTACAGAACATGACAACTGATACTGAAACGCTTCAATTCTCCATCCGTTTGGCTTAAACAATCAGAACTCCCCCTCACAACAAACTATTTTCCCATAGTGATTTCAAAACACTTAAGTTTGTTTCAATCAAAATGGTTTTTCCGGAAAATAAGTTTTGTTGATTTTATCACTTATAAAATTGGGGCAAGATCATCACTTTATTTACCAATCTTGTGAATGATAGTTAATTCAAGTTCAATTTAATGACCTTGATTTAACCACTTGTAGGAGCAACTGGTTCACACTCTGAACTACTTGTAATAACCACAAACATATAACCACTTGAAAGATGAACCATTAAGCATTTTAAACATGTTTTTCAACCAATTACCATCTGTTGGTTGAATTCTCAAGGTGCCGATTCCTACTCCTCGCTTACAAACCTGGGAGTTCCGACAAATCCTGCAATAACTCAAACACAGATTAAGAAGGATGCCGATTCATGATCCACGATTACCAACTTGGGATCTCCGGCAAGTCAGGTTTTTACTCTTTGAAAAATATATCCACCCAAGCCTGACCTTCCTTGGGTGTAACAACATCTTCATCTTCTTTACTTTTAACGGACCTGTGAACACCTCTTTTGGCAGCGTAAAATTCTTTAACACTTTTAGCCTTACCATTGACCATTTTGCCAAAAATGTGTTTCACATTTCCGTTGAAAGTCTTTTCAACATCAAATTTCTTCTTTTCAGAATAAAATTGATTTGAAATTTCAACTTTTCCAACTTTCTTCCTAAAATTTTCAGCACACAATGGTGGAAAATTTCATCGTTCATAGTTGGAACTTTTCTTTCAACCTTTTTCTCAACACATGGCTCCTCTGATTTTGTGGAATCAGATTCATCACCAGACTTGTTACCTGAACCTTTCACAACCCATTTTTGATTTTTTACATTTTCTTTTCTTTTTGAAGCACTCTTTGAACATTCTCCTTTTTCAAAAATTGAATTTTCAAATCCAGTAAACTTCCAGGTTGACAGTTCAGTCTTCTCAACAACTTTCTCTTTCATTTTACCAGATACTTCCTGTTTTGGCCTGAATGTCTTCGAACAATTTCTAGCAACATGACCAGCAATCTTGCATTGAAAACAGGTTCTTTTTTCAATCTTCTATTGAACAACATTCTTCTTCAACTCTTCTTGCTTCTTTGCAAGGAATTCTCGATTCGTTTGCTTTCTGAATGATTGTTCTTTCTCAGCCTCTGTCGTTTTTCCTGAAACAAATACAGTTTTTGGTTTCTAAACTTTTTCATTTTTATAATTTTTAGGTGGAACAAAACCAAGACCTTTCTTTTTGAAATTACGATTATGGTTTGGTTTCTTTTGGAAACTATAACCACAATTGTAACCCATTTTCTTGTTGATTCTTTGTTGATCTCTTGAAGTGTATTATTTAGGTTTTCCAGAAAGATTTAAATCTTTTATTTCAGAAATATTAATTTCTGTTGTTTTGAAAACCTTTTGAATCATTTCAAATCTGACACTTCTTATTGGAAAACTCTCATCAGAATATAATTTGTCAGAACCTTTCAAAGTATATGCCACTTTGACCGATTCATCATTCAAATTAGATTTCGAAAGTAAAAATTCTTTATCATAAACCCGTTTGCCCTTTTTATTTGTCGTCTTTGACGTATCAGACATAGACTTTGACTCTGGTTTGGACTCTGGATTTGACTCCTCACTGTCATCTTTATCCAACACCTGATCGACCACACTTTTTATCAACTTTGACTCATGATCAGTGTTAGATGACGTGTACGTGACATCAATACTTTCTGGCAAATTATCCGATGGTCCAGACTCCCATTGTAAATTGATTGCCTTATTGAGTCTTTCGGAATTTGGATTTCGAGGTGAATATCCATTTTCAACCGGGGGCGGACATCTATTGTAGACCACACTTGATTTCTTACCAGAAGTCTTCACTTTTTCTTCGTCTTTTGTCACAGATTTCTTTTCTTCGGACGTCTTCACTTCTTCAAACGTCTTCAAATTCTCCACAACCGGATAAATCCTGTCAACAACAAAAGTGGAACATGAGTAACTTTCTAATAATTTTTTAACTTTCTCAGTTTCTATCTTTTGTGTTGCTAACTCCAACTCCAGATCAACACATTTCTTTATATGAAAATTTGCATCATCAAGCTGTCTCAGGTACGCTATCTTCAGTGTATTCAATGCCACAGCTTGTTCACCATTTGAATTAGTATAATTGTTGATTTCTCTGTTCATTGTATCATACGATTCTTTCAATTTGTTTATATTGTGTAACAACTCATTGTTCTGCTTGATTAGAGAATCACAGTTCATGCACTTTTCTAGAACGTTAACTGGTTCTGCATCAATTTTCACTTCAAATTTAGGAACCTCTTTGACTTTCCTGTTTGATTGCAAAAACTTAGCTCTTCTCTTTTTTCCCAGCTTCGGCTTCAGCTTTCAATCTTTCTTCCTCTTCTTCAAGCTTTCTTCGTCTTGCTTCAGCAGCTTCTATGACTTTTCTGTTTCTTTCTGCACATTTCAAATCATAAGCATTAGCAATGAAAGCATGAGTATTGAAAAGATTGTTGGACATCTCTTTCGCCATAAATTCTTGATCCGGGCAAAAATTGTCCCAATTGAATCCTTCAGCCAATTTCTCATCATCTTGCTCTGCCAAACACACTTTGTTGTTTGTTGGAATGTATTTATCCCATGAAAAATTTTCATATTTGCTTAGACATGCTCTTTTTGAACTATCAATCACATCTCTCCCGTGAGCAGTTTGTGCCTGATGCTGTGCTGGTGACGTGACTTGATGATAAATCGCCTTTTTGTGATAATCGTTGTTTCCAAAAGGATTTTGGGCTCCAGTAGCTTCACGATTTTTGCACTCTCTCTTGAAATGCCCCTTTTCCCTGCAACGAAAACACGTAACTTTAGATTTATCAAAGCCTAAAGTTGAAACATTTGCATCACGGAAATCATCTCTTCCCGTAATTTGTTTAAACTTTTCAGCTCGTCTCATCACACTAGCCATGCACCATTTGATGTTCATTAATTCCATCTCCTCGGCATCAATTTGATCGTAATCCTCTTTCGTGAGCATTGGATTACCGATCTTTCCGGCCACAAAACTACTATAAGACTCAAGAACCATTCCCAACAAAGACATTTGATTTTTAGCAATCTCTTCAGTGTAATCTTGATCATTTTCAAGACTAAGAACAATATTGCACTGAAGTTTTCTTCCATTCTTTGTTACAGAAATGTTTGGATCGAAAGAAGAAAATCTTGTGCTGCTTGATCCTTGGGATGATTTCTTTTCAGAAGAATCTTTAACACTAAAAGCAGTTTTAATTTTCGGAGAATGATTTGTTGATCCAGTAGCACCACTCTTGTAGTACAAGCTGATATCCTGTTCTCCATCGTAATTCTTCATCCTGGCAATCTTTCTCTGCTCCATCTCTTGAGCTTCCAGGTGTTTGATGAAATCTCCCAGTGTCATATTCTTGTAATCTTTTCTGTTGGATCTCAGCATCATCAAAAATGTTCCCCATGTTTCATATGGTAACGCATCTGCAAGTTTTTCAACCAATTCATTAATATCTTTCTTAATTCCAAGTTTTGACATGTTTCTCACCAAGTTACAATATCTATCAATTATTTGCTTGGTGTTTTCAGATTTCAAACCACGGAATAAGTCAAATTCTTTCTTCATGAGAGACATTTTATTCTTGAGCATATCATCACTTCCAACAAACTTTGCTTCCAATTCTGTCCAGATTAAATAAGCAGTTCCATCATGTTGAAGCAGTATCAAGATATCTTCTTTTATAGCTTGCTGAAGCAGACTCACCATGAGTTTCTCATCTCGATATTTCTTTTTGTCCTCAGTATCATTTCTCGAATTGGTAACTCTTTGTTGTTTCTTGTGGGTCTTTCATATGGCTCTTCAGTGTGTTCCCACGCATCTAGGTGATAAGCCTCGACCCAGTTTCCAAAACGTTCAGACCACACATTATAATCATCAATATCCATGAGTTTAGGCGGTTTCTGAGACGTTCCGGTTTCATTATCAATCAAAGCATTCTGAGTAATCGAGATCGGACTAGCAAAAGCGTTATAAAATTCGTTGTCCATTGGTCAAGGTTCAAAGTTCACAAATTTCCAAGCTTAGGCAAAAATTGATCCTTGAAGCGAGACTGTCACAATAAGCGAAACTACTGTTTGCTCAAATAAGCGAACCACACAGTTGTTCGTTCAAGCGGAACTACTTATGTCTGTTCAAGCGGAACTATCACGTTCACTGAAGCAGACCAGATGAGCGAAACCACTTTGTTCACAGAAGCGGACCACACAAGCGGAACATTAAGTGTAACCACAAGCGAAACCTCACTTGTTCAGAAAAGCGAACCAGAAAAGCGAAACCTCACTTGTTCAAATAAGCGGAACTAAGTGATCAAACAAGCGGAACTAACTGAACTTTGAAGCGAAACTAGCTGCTGAGGTGACACTGAAGCGAAACTAACTTGTTCCTTGAAGCGGAACTACTCTGTCACTGAAGCGAAACTACTTGCTGATGTCATTTTTGAACATGCACGAATAAGCGAAACCCCTAAAATTCTAAGTTCTAGGTTGATTTTAGATCTGAAACTTTCAAGGGTTTACTATTGCATGATTCCGAGTGCACAGTGTGAATTTGAGCTAGTTTTACCGTGAAAAATTTTGAATTTTTTAAAGAAAGTGTAGAAAAATAGATGAAATGCAGCTAAAATGGCTAGAACTCCTCCTCCTGAGCTCTGATACCACTTGTAGGATCGCGTTCGGCCCTGTTTGAGTCTATCAGAAGAATTCCTATCCAAAACAAGAGGCGGAAACTAATGTTTTGGTGCGATTTCAGCCGGATTCACTATTGATTGCTGTTTTATTGATCACAAATGCGTTTACAGACTCTGACAGCACTTCGGCAGCACTTCGTGGCTCACCGGAAGAAAACACCTTCAACTATGTATCTAGGTCCGCTTGAAATGACCATCTTATATAGGAGAGAAGGTTTCTCTTATACGTACATGTACGTATAAGCGGAACTAGATCAATGCCATATAAGCGGATCTAACTCTGACCACATAAGCGAAACTATATTTGTGACACATAAGCGGACCTAAGACTTTGACACATAAGCGAAACCTATACAACCTCATGTTTCTAGGTTTTCGTGCCATATCTAATCTAAACAACACTAAGACTCGATGTAAGACGTAGTCGACAGACGTCGTGCATCAACATTTCTTTTTGTAAAAATTTTTCTTTGAACACTCACCAACTTCATATGTTGAATTTTCAAAAATTTTGAATTTTTCAGTTGATGGTCCATTGTTCTCAACAACTTTTTCTTTGAGCCTTTTAGAGACTTCTTGTTTTGTCTTTGTAGCTTGAGAGCAGTTCCATGCAATGTGACCAACTTCATTGCACTTGTAACAGGTTCTAGTCTCCTTTCTATGAAAAACTCCAGTCCCTATTCTCTCTTGCTTCTGGATAATGAACTCTCTGTTTGATTGTTTCCAGAATGAGCTTTTTTATTCCTCTTCGCAGCTTGTCCCTGAAACAAATTTTGTATTTGTTTTAGAAATTTTCTCATTTTTATAATTTTCAGGTGGAATAAATCCAAGACCTTTCTTTTTGAAATTACCGTTATAGTTTGGCTTCTTTTGAAAACCAAAACCAGAACTGTAACATTTTTTCTTGTTTAACCGTTGCTGAACTCTTGAAGTATAAGGTTTAGATTTTTTAGAAATATTTTCTTCTTTTATTTCAGAAATATTGATTTCCATTAATCTAAAAACCTTTTTGATCATTTCTGGTTTAACCCCTATTATAGGAAATTCTTTGTCAGAATATAATTTGTCAGAATCATTCAAAGTATATGCGACTTCGAATGTTTCATCATCCAAATTAGATTTTGATAACAAAAATTCTTTACTATAAACCCGTTTAACCGACGTCTTTGAATTGTTGACTGACGAACTCGAACTTCCAGACTCGGAATTTGACTCAGACTCCTCATCTTTATCCAACACCTGATCGACCACCTTTTTTATTAACTCGGACTCATGCTTAGTGTCAGACGATGTAAAAGTAATGTCAATATTTTCTTGTAAATCATCGGTAATATCGGATTTCAGTTTTATATTGACTGCTTTTTGTACTTGCTCCTCATTTGGTTTTCTGGGAGAATAACCTTCCCAGATCGGAGGCGGACACTTGTTATAACTAACATTCTGTTTCTTACCAGCATCCTTCTTCTTCTTCTGCTTTTTACCATCTTGAAATGCTTCCAAACCTGCAACAGTCGGATAAATTCGGTCAAATATATAATCAGAACTAGAATAACTTTGCAACAGTCTTCTAATTCTTTCATTTTCAACCCTCTCAGTCTCCAACTCTTGCTTTAGCTTTGCACATTCTTCAATGTAGTAATTGATAGCTTTTTGCTTCGACATCGTCACTGCATTCATCATTGTCAAAGCATCTTCTCTTTCAGAATTTGTCTTCTGTAGACCAGTCACTGTTCTGTTTAGCACATCATATGATTCTTTCACATAGTTGAGATTGAACAATAATTGTTCTTTCATCTTTTCTTGCTCACTCAACTTTTCATCCTTTTCTTCACATTTCTTGCAAGATTCCAAACATTTTTCACACAGCTTGATAACCTCAACAATCTTTTTGACTTCAACAACTTTCTCAACCTTAATCACCTTCTCAGCTTCACCATTCTTCTCAGCAATTTTAACTTCATCCTTTTGAACAGTCTCTTCCTTTTGAGCAACACTCTCACATTTCTTCTTCTTTCGTTCTCTTGCTGCTCATCTCTCCTTCAATTTCTCCACATGATCTGCAAAATAAAATTGAAAACTTTCAGGAGATAAATGAGTTTTTGCAACATCAATATGCATTTCTTCCTCATAATCACTAAAATCATGAGTTTCTATTGGTGATTGATCAAATTCTATTGTCTTTTCTGTACTATCATCTGAAGAACCAGAATCAGATGGTGTTTGATCCAAAACTGTTGTTCTTTCTGAACTTTCATCTGATGAAACAGACTCTCCTTCTTGACTTTTATCATCACTAGCAAACATTTTCATCCATTCTGTAAATAAATCAGGTTCTTGAATGACTTTTGCAATGAGAGCAAGAACTTTTGAATCAGGTGGAATATATTTGTCCCAGCTGAAACCTTCTGCAATTTTTTCATTATCTTGATTAATGATACCATAATAAGCTTTCTTATTTACATCTTCGATCATTCTAGCATGAGCAATTTGTGGCTCCTTTTGTTGATTTGGTTGATGAGCAACTTGTTGATATATGGCTTTTCGATAGTAATCATCTTTACCAAACGGATTCTTTGCTCCACTAGCTTCTTGATTTTTGCATTCTCTTTTGAAATGACCTTTCTCCCTGCATCGAAAACAAGTAACTTTAGATTTATCAAAACCTAAAGTAGAAACATGTGCATCCAGAAAATCATTTCTTCCTGTAATCATTTTAAATTTTTCTGCTCTCCTCAAAACACTAGCCAAGCACCATTTGATGTCCATTAGTTCCATTTCTTTTGCATCTATCTGATCGTAATCCTCTTTTGTCAGCATAGGATTTCCGATCCTTCCAGCGACCAATCCCTCATAAGTCTCCAAAACTGTAGCAAGTAATGTCATGTGATCTTTTGCAACTTCTTCAGAAATATTCTGACCATTCGGGAGATTCAATGCAATGTTGCATTGTATCACACAACCATTTCCAGTTTTTGAACTTTGATGCTGCAAACTTGTAGTTGAACTCTTCGGATTCACATTTGGATATGAAGATATTCCACTGCTACTGTTTGAACTTTGATCAACAGTTCCAGATGAGTTCCTAGCACTAAACGTAGTTTGAATTTTCGGACTCATTTCAACCTCTTGAACACTACCTTTGTAATACATTTTCACATCTTGTTGATTACTCGGATTATTCATCCTCGCAATCTTTTGTTGTTCAAGATCTTGACTTTCAATCTTTTCAATGAACTGTGAAATAGTCAATCCATCATATTCCCCAGTGTTCTTTAGAATCATCAAAAATGTACCCCGTTCTTTCTGAGGCAAAGCATCAGCTAACTTATCAACCCATTCATCTTGACTTTTCTCTATACCTAACAAAGACATAAATCGAACTAAGTGGCAGTATCTTTCAATCAACTTCTTTGATGATTCTCCTAACAAACTTGAAAACAAATCAAATTCTTTCTTTAGCAATGCTTTCTTGCTTCTAATCATTTTCTCACTACCTTCAAATTTAACCTTCAATGCATCCCAGATTGAACGCGCAGTGTTATCATGTTGAAGCAAGATAAAAATGTCTTCCTTCACAGCTTGTTGTAAAAGACTGATCATCATCTTCTCTGCTTTATACATGTCTCTCTCTTTGTCATTCAATTCAGAAATTGCTTTTGTAACACCCAAATCTGTACGTGGTCTAACATACTTCTTCTCAATGCATTCCCAAGATCTCAAATGATTAGCTTGCACCAAGTTTTCGAACCGATCTTTCCATCCATAATACTCCTCGATTCCCATAAGCTTCGGTGGCTTTTGTAGAGTTCCGGTTTCATTTTCCATGTTCATGCTTTGAGCAATGGCAGCCGGAGTAGTCGGTGATGAAGCAAACGCGTTATAGAACTCTTCTTCCATGATTCGGTAACACTTTTTCCAAAATCAGCACTTTCAAACGAAATTAACCTGCACCAGATACACTTCAAACGAAATTAGTGGTTTTCAAACGAAATTAAAAATTTCAAACGAAAATACCTAATTTCGTGCGGAATTAGAACCAGTTCAAGCGAAATTAAGCTGTTTGAAACGAAATTACTAATTCCGTGCAGAATTGGTAAGATTTTCAAACGAAATTATCCAAATGTGTTAATTCCGTGCGAGATTAAGGAATACTTTCAAACGGAATTAAGATGATGTCATCCTTTTCGAACAGAATTTCAAGCGAAATTACAAATTTTGTCAGATTTTGATTGAATTATGATCCAATTCTCTCAAGGCTTTCTTAAGACACTGTTTTGCATGTTATATGTGAAATTCAGATCATTTTAACTGTTCAAACTTGTTCAAGGGATAAAAGAAGGTGTATAAGTAAGAAAATGAGATGAAATCAGGCTGAAATCAGTTGAACTCCTCCTCCTGAGCTCTGATACCACTTGTAAGATCGTTGTCGGACCCGAAACGAGTCGATCAGAGGCGTTCTACTCAAAATGAAAGGCGGAAACAGACATAATGAGTTGAATTCAGCTAGATATCACTTTAACTGTCGTTTATAATGACATGGAACAGATTTACAGCAAGACGACACTTCGACAGAGCTTCACCGTCGGAAAACACCAAGCTAATTTCGTCCCAACTAACACGAGATTACAGCTATATATAGATGTCCTAATTCCGCACGAACCTGACACAAACGAAATTACATACAAGCGAAAATACAAACTCATACGGAATCAGTTAATTCCGTGCGGAATTACCAGTTGGTAATTTCGTGCGGAATTACCCCTTTCATGCGAAATTATCTTTTCATCTTGAGTTCTCGATCTTCGTGCCCTGAACAATGCAAGACTCGATACAAGACGAAGTCGATAGACGTATGCACCAACAACAAGAACACTAAAGAACATAATCTTGAATCTCTAACATAAGCTTGTTATATGATGAAAAATGGATGAAACTATGTTGTTTAAGTATATGTATGATACTTGTTGTTGTTTACTTGAGATTATGATGTTGATCATCATAAGGAGCTTGCTATATTGTGATTAAACACATGATCTAGTAAGTTAGAGGATGATTATGTGTTAGCACAAGAAGATCATCCTCATATATAAGCATGAACTTGAATAAAAAGATGATTTCTTGAAAAATAATAAACAAAGTAAGCTAGTAATCTTATGAATATAAGATTTATGAATGGTTTTCAAAAAGAACCAAGTTTAAAATGTGATTCTTAGAAGATCTTGGTTTTTACTTAAACTTACACTATTTTTGATGATAATATAAGTGTAGAAACACTAAAGAAACAAGAAGATTTCATAAAGAAACATTTTTGTAAAACATGTTTACAAGTTGTAAACATCCAAGTCTTTCAAGAATGAGATTTCTTAAGAAGTAAACGCACCTTAAAGGGGTAACTAAACCTACTAAAAACATTACGAGGTTACTACAAGTTTTTGTAAAAGATCAAGTTCATGTTGTTATGTAAATTGTATAGTTTTTGCACTTGGTAAGTGTAAGTTGTTTAGGGATTGATTGTTGATTGTTTATGATGATTTTTGAAAAGAAAATGATATGCTTTAATAGCATGGACACCTCCATTTTTAGGGGAAACTATGGCAAAAATTTTCTAAAAATATAATAAACACTTAGAAAAATATTTTCTAACAAGTGTTTACAAGTGTATTTAACTATGGTTTTCAATGTAAACTTTGCCATAATTTTTGTAACAAAAATACAAATAATGGGGGTTGGTTTTTACAAATAAAAATGGGTAAATGTATATTTAGAATATATATATATATATATATATATATATATATATATATATATAGGATTAAGTTCAAACGTGAACAAAATCCCAAGAGTGAACTGCGTGAACTGATCTGGGCCCTTGATTTTTATGATCTTGAGATTAAAGTGAGTGGCATGATGGTAATTATTTGGTTAATTTTTTTCATTTAATTAAATACAAAAAGGGTATATGTGTAATTTCAATCTTAAATTTATTGCATAAATCTCTCACAAATCAAGTAATCAATTAACCTCTTAAATTGATTGCATAAATCTCTCACAAATCAAATCAAGGATTAGGAAAGATGTAACTTAATTCAATTATTAAAATAATTATTTGTTTAAATGCGATGTACACATGTGTATTCTGATTTTGCCCTCTTTTTAATGCGATGTACACATGTGTATATCATCTGTTTTGTGATATCTCATAATTTTTTTGTATTGAATGTTGATGTACACCTGTGAATTACTATTACTGTACACATATGTACGATGCTGAGTACACATATGTACTGTTCTATTTATATCCAAGTACACATGTTTATACCGTTGAAATATGAAGGTTACGTGGATCTTAAAAATCAAAATTTGAATTCTGGTGATGAAATCTGAAATAAAAATTAAAATTAAAATCTGGTGATTTGTTGTTTGTTTTGTTAATTATCTTATTAATAAATAAACATGATGTGGCTAATGAATTTAAATTAGGAAAGATGCAACTTAATTCAATTATTAAAATAATAATTTAAATCTAATTTTTTATATAATTACAATCCTACCTTTAACAACTAAAAAGGCAATCAAGGGTCCATATCTGTTCACGCAGGTCACTCTTGGGAGGTTGTTCACGCTGGAACCCTACCATATATATATATATATATATATACATATATATATATATATATATATATATATTAAGACACTTGCGTGAATATTTGTATACTTTGTGAAATAGTTATATTATTTTAGGGTAAAATAATATAATTTAACCAAAATACCAAGAATATCAAGGAATAAATATATAAGTTACACACACAATATTGTGGAATCGAACGCAAGAGTGTAACTTACGAAATATTCCGGAAAATACCGTTACAAATATATTTTTGGTAAACACTATTTTGGATACAAGGAATGAAAGTATGATTTTTATTATTATTACAAGTTATATCATACTTTGACAAAAAGGGAAAATATTATTTTTGGGAAGTTAAAATATATTTTCTTAGTATATTTAGAAGATATATGATTTTTGGGAAAAATATATATTTTCTGGACAATACATTATTTTTGGGACAGAATAAGTTATTATATATATTTTCTAAAGTGGGACTTGAAAATATATTAATTTGGAACTACAAATACAATAATACGAAAACACATGTATGAGATTACCCCATCCTTGGGAAGGAAATACGAAAATAAATACTTGAGAAGTATTGTACAAAATATTGTTTAACAAATTATTCCAAAACTAAATATAATTTAAAGTTAAAATAAGTATTATTTTAACAAGTAATTATAACTTGGAATAATATTTAAGACATAAAAGAAACGTAACTCAAAAACGTAAATACAAAGGCAAAGCACGACCCGTTCGTCTAATAGACATTAGTGCATTGTAGGGAGTCGTGTTCGCTAAGGAGATTTGGGTTACGATTCTGAAGACGCAATACTGTGAGTTCATGTCCCCCTTTCTTTTAACTGTCTTCAGTTTTATACTCCAGGGGTGAAATACATGTTACAGTTATTACAAACGTTTTATACATGGTATGATTAGCTTAAGGAGGGTTACTGCTTGATCATGTGAAAGGTGGGTATAACACTTAAGGCCATTAATCCTCGTCGTAGAACCGAGGGACATGAGTGATAGATCTATTTGGGTGTAGCGACCCCACACCCATGGGGACCAGGGTGGCCCATAGGGTGACTATGTCTTCCAGCCGGAGGCCCGGTACAAATTTGTTAGGTTTGAGTCTTCCTGCACCATTTCACACATACCATTGGCTTTGAAACCCATTGGTGGTCTGTTTTTCCTTATTGCTACATACCAGGGACATACATACATACATACGGACATACTTTAAAGGTTTACTCATACACATACACATGAACTCGCTCAACTTTTGTTGATGTTTTTCAAATTACATGTATTTCAGGGAACTAGTGGATCTGGCAAGTGTTGCATGTTTTTCAAGCTGCGTATAAATAAAAGATGTCATCCGTGGTCGTAGAGTTTAGGGGATGTATCCTACTCCTGGACGGGATACATGTTTCTAAGCTCGGGTTTGTTTAAGTTCTTTTGTCGAGTCCTTGTGAACTCATTTAAACATGTGATGGTTTGTAACTTAAATTGGGTGTCGATGTTTTCAGACAAGTATGTTGTGGTATTTTCTAAACTTAATTAATGGATGAATATCTTTTGGTTTTTATCATATAGCATTGTTATGATTGAATGCTATGGTATTAAGAAGTCACACCAATAACCACGCTTCCGCAAAAGTCAGGGTGTGACAGTGTGACCGTGAATAGTGCACGCAACACTTTCTACCAACACTTTTAGGACATTGTTTAATTGGTTTCGGGACACGATGAAAACCAACATACGTTATATTATCGTTCTCTTGTCCTAACACTATTATCTAATGTACGATCCAGTTACGTGATTAAATTACGCTAATTGCATGAGATTATATACTAAAAAGAGTGATTAGATTGTACGGAATTTCTGGTTATTTGCCATTTGTCACACTGCTCCCAACTCATCATCATCTCTTGAACTTTCAAGTTTTGTCGATGAATTACCTATGGCCACTAACGCTTTAAGCATCACAACTGTTCCTCGGCCCATCGCAACAAACCTGGAGCCCATCACACCAGCTTTTTGGATAAATTACCTATGGCAACTATTCCTCACAACTTTTACAATTAGCATGATTTGTACCGGATCTTAATTCCGCATTACGAAATAGACATTATGATAATTATCGGATAAATACGCACTAATTCCATTATAAAACAAGCACTCACTTTATAACTTTTATAAATAAAAGTTAGTCTAAAAAGATATTCACGAAAATTAAATTAAAAATTTATCATACTGCCTTTGAATGTGTATTCTTTTTCGTATAAATCAATTCAAATATTGATTTTCAGTTGTATTTATAATCATACCTTATAAAGAAACGAAAAGTATAACCAATCTGTTTTTTCTGTATGTCTTTACTTCATTAGGCTTGGGGTGTTCAGAAAAAATCGTAACCAAATAAAAACCGTAAACAGAACAATAACCGTAATTGAATAAACCGATCTGAACAACGAATTCGGTTTTTTGTTTGATTAAACCGAATTGTGAATATGGTTGTTGGATCCACATTTTTTTAATTTGGTTTATTTGGATAACTGAATAAACCGTTAATTTAATTAATTATTAAATACAAATAATAATGTTTAATAAACTATATACAATTATCCGAATAAACCGTTAATTTAATTAATTATTGAATACAAATAATAGTGTTTAATAAACTATATACAATTTATTAGCCCAAAATACTAAATCTAATATCTAAGTATATACATTCCAATGGTTTAAAGATTATTTATATTTTGTGCCATTAGACTTGTTGACTATTTATAGTCTCTATGATCTATGTTTTGAAGTTTTAACTTTGTGGTTGTGTATATGACAATTTTTATGGATAAGTTTGTTTTATTTTGCTATGCCTTTTATTTATATATTGTTACGTTTAAATTTGTTGCTGATTTGATGTTCGGAAGTTAGAACATAAACATAAATATAAATTACGAAAAAAAATTAATTAGGTACAATTTGGTTAAAATTGGTTTATTTGGTTTCTAACCAAACCAAACCGAATTGAATTTGGTTTGGTTTGGTTTGATTCGGTTTGCATATTCCTAATTTAGTTTGGTTTTTGGTTTGGGGTATAAAATTTTGGAAACCGAATAAATTGAACCGAATAAGCCATAAACCGAACTGATCCTAACCAGTGGCCCAGCTTAGTGGGAACCTGGGGGTGCCCCCCTCCCCCCCAAATGCTCCGCCACTGCTCCCAACTCATCATCATCTCTTGAACTTTCAAGCTTTGTGGATGAAATACCTATGGCCACTAACGCTTTTAGCACCACCACTGTTCCTCAGCCCATCGCAACAAACTACAAGCCTATCACACCAGCTTTTTGGATAAATTACCTATGGCCACTGTTTCTCGCAACTTTTACAATTAGCATGGTTTGTATCGGATTTTAAGAGGGTTTTGGGGTTGAGTTTTGAAGGAGATATTTAGATTATTGAGTTTTGAAATCGTAAATAATCAGTTTTGAGTGTTTGGGTAAAAAAAAATTAAAAAAAATGATTATTTGCGTCTAGAAAGTTACAAAACGCAGTTTTCCAAAAGCAGATCCCCGCTACTGCAACAAAATGTAGTTTTCCAAAAATTGATTATTTGCGTTTAGAAAAGGATTTTCACTTGTTTATTTTTTTAAATATATATTTGTCAAACACTCAAATAGTTCATTATCTGATTATTGTGATATCAAGCAACATAATCAAATTCAAACACCATCTTTCAACATCACGTTTTATTACAGTTAATTACCTAATTCTGATTATTCAAAACGCATAATCTATTTCAAAACTCAACCCCAGACACCCTCTAATTCCACGTTACAAAATAAATATTATGATAATGATAATGATAATGATAATAATAATGATAATGATAATGATAATGATAATAATCGAATAAATACGCAAGTTAGTCTAAAAAGATATTCACGAAAATAAATTTACAAATTTATCGTACTGCCTTTGAATGTGTATTCTTTTTCGTATAAATCAATTCAAATATTGATTTTCAGTTTTATTTATTAATCATACCTTATAAAGAAACGAAAACTATAAAACCAATCTGTTTTTTTCTGTATGTTTTTACTTCATCGGGCGACTTTCAAATACCAAAAATTCAAAACCCCTTTCTACACGTTTTGCTCATCAAAATCCCCCCTTCATGCCTTGCTTCCAGAGCTTCACTTCGTTTTTACTTCAATTTTATTAGAGATTTCAACAATAAGCTCGATAATCTCAACTGGGTATCTCTCTAATTTGAATCTTTTTGTGTTTATTACAAGAAAAAATGTTGCTTTTTGATTACTTTATTTGAATTTTGAAATGGGTTTGTTTATTATCTACTGTTTTATAATTTTTTTTATTTGTTTGTAATTTTTCTCATGAAACCCATAAATCTTTATCTTATTTCTCTGATTCTCCGATGGGATGTTGATAAAATGAAACAGATTCTTAATAAAAACCCTAATTTTTCAAATTTGCTGGAAATTTGACTGCATTTTGATTATGGGTTCTTGTGTTGTCATTTTCTTGCATTTTGCTAATTAGGGTTTGTTTGAAGTTTATTTTGTCTGCAAAAAGGGTAATTTGAACATTTACACCCCAATTGGAGTAAGTTATTTGTTGGTCAAAGTTATAATCTTAGGGTTTTGACCTATTTTTATCCGATTTAAACGGAAACCCTAATCATTTTTCTTCATTTCTTTTAAATTATTTGACTAAAGTTATGAACTTTAGTAAGTTCTTACATGGGTTTAGTGTCAGATCTAGATTTTTACTTTGTGGGGTTTGTTTTATGTGGATGGTTTGAATGCTTGCAGCCACTTTATACCATTGTTTTAAATTTAACTGTTTTTTTTTTTTTTTTTTTTAGTTCTACCTACTTTCTTGCCAAATGCAGAATATTAGGTTGATTGATGTTAAAAATTTCATATAAATTATGATCTTGTTGGGCAATCACATTTTGTGTTTGTTTTTATCTGTGCTCATATATGAATTATTATTGGTATTAAAAGTAGCTAACTAATATTCAAAGTAATATCTCTTTTTAAAGGGATGCCTGAATTTAAGGATCAATTGGTTGTTGGGAGCTATATCTATTTATTTCTCTTTAATCATATTATTGTCTCAATGATTGAAAATATGTATGGATTGATTATTATATGCGTAGAACTACTCTTAGTTTCGTCGCATTTACTTGAAGATGGTTGGTGTGAGAATCTATATATTACTAAATAGTAGTTTAGAGTTTCACCTACCTGTCTCACTAGATTTTTTCAATGAAGTTGCACAAAAGTTATATGCTTTTTGTTATCAAAGGGTATTTTAGACATTTAGTTAAAATATAAAATTTGTGTTGTTATGGATGTATGTTTAAACTTAATAAATTGTTCTGTGTGTTTGATAAAAATCTAAAATAACTATGATTATGATTTTTTTTTTGTCTATATGTAACTATATAAGGTCAATATAATCAGATTTGGATAAATAGGTAACAATTCGATGCAAATAAATTATAATTGTGATAAATCTATCTTCTTGTCCCGGGCTTTAACTAATTGATAACTAATTGACTAGATGTCAATTTATTTTTAGCAATATTGTGTGTTTCTTTTCTCTTTATGGTATGATTTTTTTGGACGGAGACAGGTAGTTATTCCAACTTATGCATTGTAGACGTGTATGGTACAACATTGTACTTTGCACTATCGCTATATGTTTTAGCCCCGCTTGCGGTATGCACATATAATGTATATATGTGTGGACGCTTGGGGGGCAAAAGTGAAAGTGCACTAATTTTAAAGTTATTTTACTAATTTCATGAAAATAACGTTAAAAGAGGGGGACGGTTAATCATGCATCATGTGGTGGCGTTGATAGCCGAAAGACAAAAGGGTACATGCGCTAATCGGCCTTTGTCCCGTTTGTTGAGTGTTATGTGCCTTGTGTCCAAGGCTTGATGCAAAACTACTATCGAGCCGGGGGTCTCACTGGAAGCAGCCTCTCTATTCCTACGGTAGAGGTAAGGCTGTCTACATCTTACCCTCCTTAGACCCTACCTTAGCTTTGCTATTGATGGGATTTATTGAGTATGATGATGATGATGATGATGACTATCGTTATTATGTTTAAATATTTAAAATAATCAAGCATGTAATTAAATAAGCTATGATTGTTTGAGTTGCCGTCTTCATTTCAACAATTATATTATTGTACACATTTGGCCTATTCAAAAGTTTAAATATTCAGCCCTTTGACATCTATGTAACCTATTAAATTATACCATGTTTTGACAGATGCTGCAAGTGTTTCAAGACCAACAAAACTCGACCTTTGAAGTTTGATCATGTGCTAAATTGCTACGATTAATTCAACAAAAATATTATTGGGATTTCAATGGCGCCAGGTGGCGGTGTGTGTAAAGATGTTATTGAGTCTCACCCTAAATTTTTGAAGTATGATGTGGCAACAACAAAAACCGATAAAAGTGTTACAAGAATAGCAGCTGGAAAACATGGAATGCAATCGCCAAATGGTGTTCATGAGCTTCTAGAATGTCCTGTTTGCACAACGTTAATGTATCCTCCAATTCACCAGGTTTGTTTGTTTATACATAGTATATAATTTAACGACCGTAAATCGGCAAATGATAAATTCACATGTTAAGTTTGCTTAGATCTAGAGGAAATCTTTATTTTCTTCATTTTTGGTCTCCAACCATCTAGTCGACTTTATTGTTTACGCATAAATCATTAAAGCTTAAAACTTCTCTCATTGAGTCATTGTAGAGGAAATCACTATTTTCTTGAAATTCTAAAAGCCAAAAAGATTTTTTTTTTTTTTTTACAAACAATCCTCCTTTTGGCTTTCAATTACGGTTTTTAATCTTTTAGTTGACTGTTTTAGTGTTTGAAAGAAAATTTTGTTTGGTTTTTAGAGGATTTATTTAATTACTTTTGCAAGTTTTTAAACAAAATTGTATTTAATAATATAAAAAGCCACTTTTTTGCTGCTTCTGTTTTTTTTTTTTTTTTTTTTTTTTTTTTTTTATGTCTAGTTCACAAAATTATATTTAATAATATAAAAAAGCCATTGGTGTTTCACTTGACCAAATATTATGAAACTAACAGCTTTCTTACAATCAACTTTTTGAAACAGTGATATGAAAACAACAACTAAATGCAAATCTATACTTTTAAGTAGGGCTGCTGCAAACGAACCGAATGTTCAGTGAACATTTCATGAACCGTTTGACAGGAAATTCGTTTGCGTTCGTTCGCTTAATAAATGAAAAAACACAAACATTAAATTTCGTTCGTTTAGTTAATTGAACGAACATGAACAGAGGCCGCGTTCGTTCATCAATGTTGGTGAACGTTCTGTAACGTGTTTGTTTGTGTTTGATAGTTCGTTAGTGTTTTTGTCTTTTTGATGTTATATTTCATTTAAATACTTCAAATTTCGACGAATAAAACATTTAATAAGTATCAGTGTATTTATATATTCTTACATGAACATTTGTTTGTGTTCCTTTATTTCCATTTGTGTTCAGAAACATTGGTTTGTGTTCATGAACGTTCGTTTGCGTTCGCTACCTAAAATTAACAAACGAACATGAACATAAAATCTCGTTCGATAAGCGTTCATGAACGATTCGTCAACACATATTTCCTTAACAAACGAACACGAACAAGGTCTTGTTCGTGTTCATTCGGTTCGTTTGCAGCCCTACTTTTAAGCAAAGAAAACTATTAAGATCAATTTTTTTTTTTTTTTTTTTTTGCTGATGACTTCAAAATAGGCGACATTGTCGAGATTTGCAGTAAACTAGTTCACCATTTGCTTCTTTTATATTTTTTTCTTGTAGTGTCCAAATGGCCACACTTTATGTTCAAATTGCAAGCTTCGAGTGCACAATTGTTGTCCAACATGCCGTCTCGAAATGGGAAACATAAGGTGTTTAGCGTTGGAAAAAGTAGCCGAATCGTTAGAACTTCCGTGTAGACATCAAGATCTTGGATGCCATGATATCTTTCCTTATTACAGCAAGCTTAAACACGAGCAAAATTGCCGATTTCGCCCCTATAACTGTCCTTATGCAGGGTCTGAGTGTTCAATCACTGGAGATATCCCGTTTCTTATGACCCATTTGAAGGATGATCATAACGTTGATATGCATGATGGATGCACTTTCAACCATCGATATGTTAAATCTAATCCGCATGAAGTCGAAAACGCCACATGGATGCTAACGGTAAGTATTTTAACTTATAGAAGTCATATTTTGCTTCGGATTTTTTCTTATCAAGGAATGTTTGGTTACGCGTTTTGAACTACTGATTATTGGTACTTGAAGCCATAATAATCAGATTTTGATTCTCATCATTTAACCGTAATAAAAACTTGAGTAAAGTACACGGATGGCCCGTGTCGTTTAACACAACTTTGGATTTGGTCTCTAGCTTTCCAAAAGTACATGGGTGGTCCCTGTGGTTTGCGCTTTGTAACGCATTTATTTAGTCCCCAACCAACAAAGCTAAAGGTTTTAGCTGGTCCAAGTTAGGGACTAAATGCGTTATAAATTGCAAACAAATGGACCATCTATGTACTTTTGAAAAAAAAGGTGGGGACTAAACGCTAAATCCTATGCTTTACATGTTCTTGGTTACAAAGGGTATTTTTGGAATATAAAGTTACGATCTTTTTACGTGTAGGTATTCAACTGCTACGGAAGACAATTCTGTTTGCATTTCGAGGCGTTTCAGCTTGGAATGGCACCTTTTTACATATCATTCCTGCGGTTCATGGGTGAGGATACGGAAGCCAAAAAGTTTAGCTATTCATTAGAAGTGGGAGGGTACGGTCGTAAATTCACATGGCAAGGGGTCCCGCGAAGCATTCGCGACAGTCACAGAAAAGTTCGTGATAGTCAAGATGGACTAGTGATTCCGAGAAACTTAGCTTTGTTTTTCTCAGGTGGAGATAGGCAAGAACTCAAGTTAAGGGTTAGCGGACGTATATGGAAAGAACAGTGAGTCAAACCGAGAAAGACGAGTTGGATTTGTATAGTTGAGGATGTCGAGTGTGGAAACCGGAAGGGGAATTGTTATTGTTGATTCATATCATATGGTGTCTTGAAATGTGATTTATTATTGTGTTTGGAAACATGGAATTTGTGATCTTGTACTGTAGTGTTATGGTGTTGTGATAATTAATTTATCTGGTTTGATTGATATTGAATATGCAAATGCATTGCTGTCCTGTGGCCAGTGGCAACTACATACATTACAGAGGATACCCTTTGAGTCTTGTGGCTTTTGTATGAATGGAGCTTATTTCCATGAGAATTCCTCTACACACTCATGGTCTCTCTATTATTTTCATATTGAGTTGCATGTATGTTAGGATGAATCCTACACTTGAGACTCCTTTAAATGAATGAGTTTCTTCATTTTGTTTTACAACCTTATGGAGAAGGCAAAGTGCTTCTTCATGCTCATGTCTCCTCAACTATTGTGATGCTGATCAGATGATCCTGGTGGATCCTTGTAACAAATATTAATTTCCATAGTACGTCGGTTAAACACATTAAAATCTATCGGGATTCTTAATTTATCTCTTTAGAGCTCGTTCAATGCAAAATCTAAAAAACCCTGAGAATCGAATAAACTTGTATATAATATTTTAACTATGATGCATAAAACAGTTATGTAATTGCGTTTCCTTCTCTCTTCCACTAAGGGGCTGTTTGGCAACTTCTGAATGCTTAAGTTTTGAACCAGTAAGTAAGAAGTCTGAACCATTAAGTGCTGAACCAGTACGAGGTCTGAACCATTAAGAGCCAGTATAATGTTTAACCGTTCAGAGGCAAATGTCTGACCATTTCAGATTATAGGTCTTAACCATTCAGACTCAGTATAATGCTTAATCGTTCAGAGGCAGATATTTGAACATTCAGGCATATGCTCGTGAAACAAACAATCTGAACAATTAAGTGTTGAATCAGTAAGAGGTCTGAATCATTAAGAGCCACACTAAAAGGTAAACAAACAGCCCCTAAATCCTGCATGCACTATTCTTGCATTTCTCCACCTAATAATTAAAATTGTTTATCTACTACGTGTTTATTACCTTTTCAACTAAGTAATAAATTGTTGGAACCTAAGGAGTGTTGTATACCAATTGTTGTTCGAAGACAAGAAGACTTGAAGATTGCTTGAAGAGTTTTGTTTGTAGGTGTCGCTCCAGGCATCACTACGTCACTTGTGTGACGCCCAGAGATTTAGTAGTTGGTATGTCAAGTGGCAGCCGTCACTTGTGTAACGTCCTTGCAACTGATGTCGGCGCCATTGTCGCCAACACACATGGTGACAATGATGTCGGTGCCCTAGATAATGGTCTAGAAATAGGTCTATCTTTGTCATTTGAAGGTTAGGCTATTGGATTATAATTTCTACTGTTACGTGAGTTTTTTAGCTGATTAGCAAAGTTGTAATCGTATTGTAAATCTTTCTAGACTATATTCAAAGCTTCATTATCGTGTTCTTGCTTATTCTTTAAAGTGTCTTAGTTTTTTTTTTTAAATCATTTTCGGGTCAAACATCAAACTAATTGATGTTTCAGACCCCTGATTATTGTTGAGTAACATCATTTGCATTAAAAGATCCGGGTTTTAGAACTTATATAGATATATAATGTTTTATATATAAATAATCAGTTACCAATCTTAGATATTATAGAGGGACATTCAACACATGATCAATTTTAAGTAGAATATTGCGAGAATAACACAAAGACGTGTACCTTTAGTTTTAATTATAATACATAAGTCGGTTTTTAACTATGTATTCAACTCTTTTCTAACTCTCATTAGGCCGTGGGGTATGGGGCGGGACTTTTGGCGTGGGTTGGGGTAAAACGCCCAAGTCACCACCCCGGGTGGGCTTGGGTTTGGGGCGTGGCCCTTGGGGCTTGGGTTTCAAGCCGGGCGTGGGGCGGGGGACCAAGGTGACATGGCGGTTGCTGAGTGGCCCATTCAAAGTAGCCGTTGGGGGCTAGGGTTTTAAAAAAAAATCTTTTTTCTTTTATATATACTTACCACATTTAACATTTTTCTCACACAATATCAAACACATAAAACACAATATTACCATGAGTTCTTCAAGTTATAGTGAATCGTCATCATCGTCTGACGATGGTGCGGAAATATTTCTACAAACGATCGTGGTTGTGGTGAAAGCTATCGTGGAAGACGAAGACGATGAGGAAGAGACTCAACAACCTAAACGGAGGAGGAGGTACATCGCTCGTGAACGGCACACCGCTAACGATTTGTTGGTAAGCGATTACTTCTCAGCGGAACCTAAGTATGATGAAAAAATGTTTAGGCGTCGTTTTCGTATGAGTAAAAACTTATTTTTAAGAATATCAGAGATCTTGAGGAGAAATATGATTATTTCAAACAAAAATCCGATGTAACCGGGAAATTAGGATTTAGTACGTGGCAAAAGGTCACGGCCGCACTTAGGCAGTTAGCGTACGGCAATAGTTCGGACATTATGGATGACTATTTAAAAATGTCTGCACGTGTAGTTAGAGAAACTCTTCACAACTTTTGTTCGTGTATTCTAGAACTTTATAAGAAAAGATATTTGAGAAAGCCCTCCTTCAGTGGCATGCAACAAATATTGGAACATCACGCTGATTATCATGGGCTACCCGGGATGATAGGTAGTTTAGATTGTATGAAATGGCCCTGGGAACTTTGTCCTACCCAATGGCAAGGTGCTCACACTAGTGGATTTCACGGGGTGCCAGCCATCATGCTTGAAGCGGTTGCGTCCCAAGATCTTTGGATATGGCATGCATTCTTCGGTATGCCAGGTTCACATAATGATATTACCATCATACACCACTCGCCTCTTTTCAATGATCGGGTAAATGGTATAGGACCCAAAGGAAGTTTCTTTGTAAACGGGGTTGAGTACGCGTACGGGTACTACCTAGTTGATGGGATTTACCCAGAGTGGGGGGGGGGGGTTTGTAAAATCGTTCACAAAACACAGTACCACAGATCCAAAGAGATTAAAGTTTAACAGGGTCCAGATGGCTGCACGTAAAGACGTCGAGTGAGCATTCGGTGTTTTGAAGAAAAGGTGGCGAATATTGGGAATTCCTTGTCGACTATGGGACAAGGATCAAATTGGAAACGTGATGTACACATGTATCATTCTTCACAACATGATTTTGGAGGATGAAGGTACAGCGGTCGTTACCTACTATGATGACGATGACCCCCAACCAGGTAACGTAACAGACGAAGATAAAGCGGCAAATGAATATTTAATAAAGTCAAGGGATATACATCAGAACCTTCGAGCTGATTTGGTGGAACACGTTTCAACGATTCCTGGGTTCGAAGACGACGAAGAATGACTGTCTTTTATTTTGATAATTATTATGTATGTTTATGTATTTTTTTTTTTAAATATGTATGTTATATGTATGTTTATTTTTTGTATAATTATAAATATAAATATATATTAAAATTAATTGTTGAGATGGCATAGCCACCCGCCTAACCCAAGCCCAACCCACGCCTCGCCATACCCAGCGGACACGTAACCACCCTATGGGCTGGCTCCCTTTACACGTGTCACCTTTTGCCCAACCCAAACCCCACCATACCCACGGCCTTATATCTATCAAATACCATATACACACTCTTCAAAATGAAGGGTTTTCATTGGCAACAAGAAAAATCCACATATCCATGCATCTCCTTTTCACACCTCTTACCACTCTCACGCCCAAACCCTTGGGCACCCTCCTGACGCCCATGACACGATGTTCAACACCCATATCAAGTTACGTGGCACCAGGCACCAAACAAGTACACTTGACCAAATTAAAATTGCTTCTTTAACACAAATATTCAGTATTAAACGTGCATAGTTATGCTATATGACCCCAAGATCTATGGACGTTTTTAAAAGACTTAGTTTTGCTATTCAAAAAGGCTAGCAGCGCAACTTGTTGTCCGTTTACGTTATATTTCGATGTATTTTGACACATGCCGTATTTATTTAATCGTTATACCATCTTATTGATAAAAAAAAAAATGGCCGTCCAATCACCAATGCATGTAGAGGGAGATTCATCCGGAGAAAATAATAATCAACAAGTGGCCCATCACCAACTAAAGACAGAAAACCAAGATTCCCATAAACGTGCAAGCATGAACGCTATGCACCCACACATATATATACACGCTCGCTTCATCAACCTTCAACAAAACACAACCCCTTCTTTCCCGCGAAACCCAATCAAAATCTTGATTTTGACTTTCTGTTGTCCGGTGTCACCAAAATTCCGATCAGATTTGGTCCATTTTTCTCCTCCCATCAACTATTGCAATCACATCTTCTTGTTTTCCATTGATCCCGGTAACATTACATGAATATTTTGGTTCAGTTTTTGTTATGGGTGTTAGGTGTTCGATGAAATGCCTCAATGGGCTGTTTAAAAGCTTGTGTGACCAATTGCATACAGAAACACAGTTTCTTTTGTTGTATAGGACTGATTAACATGTTTGAATTATGGGTTTTGCAGGATTTAGGTAAAGTAAATCATAGACAGAAGTATACTGTTTGTTGTATATTGTGAAGGATGTCTTGCTGTGGAGGTTATGAAGAGGATGACTATGGTAGTGGGCCCACGAACAATGTCACTACCGCACCGCCTCGAGGACCGCCTTATGGAGGTAACTAAGAAGTTACATGTATGCGTAGTTTATACACAAACATGCAGTTTTTATAAACTTTTTTTTGTTAAGTTTTTAGAAAAGTTGAACTTTTTGTGATTTAGGGAGTAATAGAGGAGAGCCAAGGAATTCTGGGCCTGCAAGAAGTGGGCCCCCTCAAAAGCCGTTGCCGATTGAAACACCGGCGTTATCGTTAAACGAGTTAAACAAGATTACGAGTAATTTTGGTACAAGATCTTTGGTTGGGGAAGGTTCGTATGGTCGGGTTTATTACGGGAAGTTAAGTACAGGAGAAGGAGCAGCGGTGAAAAAGCTGGATACCAGCTCTTCACAGGAACCTGATGATGATTTTGTAGCCCAGGTGAGCTTTTCATACTTCAATCTGCATAAGGCTAAATGAATCGATTTGATTATTAGAACAAGGCTTAAAGGGGTATGTGGATGTGTGTTTTAGAAATGATCATTAATTATGAATAAACAGAATCAGACAAACAATTGTAATACAACTTGTAGAAATAGTGTTTGGGTGTGCTTAGAGCACTCGCAAGCTCAAAACAAACTGAGTCGCGCTTGAGCCTAAAATAAAGCTCGTTTATTTATCGAGCCCGAGCTCGAGCCTCGCATGTGAAGCTCGTCAGGCTCGTCGAGCCTTAGTGTGATATGATCATCATACTCAATAAATCCCACCAATAGCAAACAAAGCAAAGGTAGGGTCTGAGGAGGGTAAGATGTAGACAACCTTACAACCCGGTTGGAATAGAGAGACTGCTTCTAGTAAGACCCCTGGCTCGATGGTAGTTTTGCATCAAGCCTTGGACCTAAGGCACATAACACTTAGCAATCAGGAAAAAGACCAATCGGTGCATGTACCCCCGTGTCTTTCGGCTATCAATGCCACCACATGATGCATGATTAACCGTCCGTCGCTTTTAACATTATTTTCACAAAATTAGTAAAATAACGTTAAAGTTAGTGCCATTTCACTTTTGCCCCGAGCGCCCACACATATAACGACGTTATATGCACACACCGCAAGCGGGGCATACCTTAGTGTAATATTAGATTTTATTTAACCCCTTATTAAAAGTTGTCTAGTAAATGAGCCGAGCCGAGCTTATTTAAACTTGTTTACGAGCCGGGCCTGAACCTAAAAAATAAGCTTGTTTAGTAAACGAGCCCGAGCTTCACTTATCGAGCTCGCGAGCTTAAACGAGTCTATTATTTATATTAGTTTTATTTAATATATTAATTAATAGATAATGAACGAGCCGAGTTCGAGCTTCAGAAACTACCAACTTTACCTTATTTTGACCAGTACTAAACATTGACCCTTTTCAACTTCCGCTATTTTGACCTGTTACCCAACCTGCCTATTGTCAACTCTATGATTATGTAACAGCAAACTAAGCATTAATGTGCATGTTTCACTCATTTATGGATATTGCAGTTATCGGTCGTTTCAAGGCTTAAACATGAGCATTTTGTTGAGTTGCTTTGTTATTGCTTGGAGGGGAACAACCGAATATTGGTATATCAGTATGCAACCATGGGGTCTTTACATGATGTATTACATGGTAAATACTTATAAAAAAATCGAACAAAAGGCCCTTTATATAAAGTTTAGACGTAAAAAAAAACCTTTAAAAGTTTTTTGGGTAACTTTTTGTTTATAGGAAGAAAGGGTGTACAAGGGGCAGAACCGGGCCCAGTATTGAGCTGGACTCAGAGAGTTAAAATCGCATATGGTGCAGCAAGAGGACTTGAGTATTTACATGAAAAGGTTCAACCTTCAATTGTACATCGCGATGTTCGGTCCAGCAATATATTATTATTTGACGAGTGTCAAACCAAGATTGCTGATTTTAACTTGAGCAATCAGTCTTCTGATACTACAGCTCGATTACATTCTACCAAAGTTCTCGGAACTTTTGGCTACCATGCTCCAGAGTAAGTAATCATATGAGTGGGTTAGGTAACGGGTCAAAACCGGTTTTGGTCAAACATTCAAAAACATTACTTCTTTCTTGAGTTGGGGTGGGCCACAGCACTATTTTTATTCTTAATAAATAATTATTGCAGCATCATAAGATCACGTCTAAAGATACAACAATTTAAGAGGTTGTATGCGTCAAAAATGTTTGGTTTCAGCGTGTTGTGATTGTACATAACATATATGTTTCGATTCAGGTATGCAATGACAGGGCAGATAACTCAAAAAAGTGATGTTTATAGTTTTGGAGTCGTTCTTCTAGAACTTTTGAGCGGAAGAAAACCGGTTGACCACACAATGCCAAAAGGACAACAGAGTCTTGTTACTTGGGTGTGTCTTTATATCTTGCTACTAATAATCTTTGATGCACCAGTTTTTTACTTTTTATTTAACATCAAAAAGTTGACCAAAAATCAGAAATATTAGGAACCAGATCAAATACTTTTCATGAGCAAATGTCATTTTAGCTTTAATGTTATTTAAAAATTGAAATCTTTTTAATCTTTGCTTGCATCAGGCAACTCCAAGGTTAAGTGAGGACAAAGTAAAGCAATGTATCGATCCGAAATTATATAATGACTACCCTCCAAAGGCGGTTGCTAAGGTACATTTATGTTGTTTTTTCATTCAGAGTATGTTTTATATCTTTAATGAACCAAACTAACAAAAATATAAAAAGTAAAGCTTAAAAGTAAGGGTCGAAAGAAAGTGCAAGGACTTGTATGCAAGGGGCAACGTGAGTTACCCCTTGTTAAGAGGTAGATCCGCCCTTGAGATCAGTCTGTTGAAAATCACATATAGGCTTTTGTTGAATTCGCATATAGGTTTTAAAAGTTGAGGAATTTAATTATGCAAAAAGAAAGTGCAAGGACTTATATGCAAATTTAGCAAAAGTCCTTGGACTTTATTCAAGAATTCGTCTTTTAATCATACTTGAAAATGTTTCACACTAGTTATGTATAAAATAAAGAGTAAATAAGGTTTACCAAAATTTAGATTAAAAATGACCTTAGGTGGTTTGCATTTTGTAACGCACTTAGTGCCCAACTTTTCCAAAAGTATACAGGTGGTCCTATGGTTTGCACTTTGTAACGCATTTGGTCTCTAACTTGGACCTACTTAAACCTTTAGATTTGTTGATTGAAGACTAAATGCGTTACAAAGTGCAAACTACATGGATCATCCATGTACTTTTGGAAAGCTGGGGATTAAATCCAAAATTACGGAAAATGTGTCTGCTTAAAGCAACCTGACTCGAACCCAATATGACCTGTTACCAAACTTGTTTCATATCTAATGATATCAGCCACCCTTTCACACACAAAACACGGTTAACTAACTAAAGCATTCTTGTTTGTGTCCATACTCAGATGGCGGCGGTTGCAGCATTATGTGTTCAATATGAAGCAGATTTCAGGCCAAATATGACCATTGTTGTAAAGGCTTTGCAGCCGCTCTACAATTCAAAACCGTCAGGCTCAGAATCTCAAGCTCCTTAAGAAATTCAAACAAATTATATTTGAGTTTTATCTAGAAACCCAATTAGAACCGATTATGAGATTGCAGTGTCGATATCATGTTCATGGAAGTAGAACTGGTAATATAGAGTTCATTTGTAATTTGTTTAAATTTTCAAAGTTTTGTATGATTGTAGTGATAACATCGGTTGGTTTGTGACAATAACTTTAGCATTCATTTGTTTTTACCTATATAGCTAATAAATAGGAACACTTATGTTTCATCACCGTGCCTCATCAAAAATGTACACATTATGTGAGTCATTTGTTTTTACCTATATAGCTAATAAAGTAGATAACATGAAATTATATAAAGTACCTTATAGTTATACAAGTATAACTCAGTAAAATGATCATTTTTGTGATTCCCTTATTTTTATATTTGTTCACCCCTCATCTTTGATATTATTTATATTATCGGCAAATATCCACAATCAAGAAAAAATCTGAACAAAACACCTTGCATTTAAACTCGACTCCTTGTGCTATTATATTGAACCGTGGAAATTATCTTTCTATTATAAAAAAATAAAAAGAAGAAACGGAAATAAATAAGACATGTATGTGGATAAAGGGTAGTAACAAGCATGCATGATACACTAGTAGATCATTTAACAGCTTTAGATCTACTCTTCTTACCTTCTTTAAGCTTTTGTCAATTGCTTTCTCTTTTTTTTTTACTTCTATCTTCAAGATTTTGCTTTTTGACCAAACCTGAAACAATCAATGCACAAGATTAATGAATCCGGTGGATTGGTTGCTTAAGGGGTTCTAGTTTCAATTTTCAACCAAATTATATACAAACAAGCCGGTTTTGGTTATATGTTGCTTCAAAAGTAAAATGGGTCATGCAAAATGATTTAAAAAACGGGTCAAGTGAGTCGTAAGTCATGTGAAGTGTATTTAAAATTTCAATGCAGAAAACCTCTTGAAACACCCATAAAAACCGGAGGTTCATACGTTAACAGTAAATAACTAAAAAGGGATGAAAAAGTATTTGAAGGTCAACCTACTTTCACTGGTACCGATAAATTATCAGTGTAATGGTCCTTGTGGTTAACTTAAATTTTGGATTTAGTCCCTAGCTTTTCAAAAGTACATGGATGGTCCCTGTGCTTTGCACTGTGTAACATATTTAATCCCCCAACTTTTGCCAAAAGTACATGGATGGTCCCTATGGTTTGCACTATGTAACACATTTAGCCCCTAACTTGAACCTATTGAAACCTTTAGATTTGCTGACTAGGTACTAGATGTATTACAAAGTGCAAACCACAAGGGCCATCCGTGTACTTTTGGAAAGTTAGGGACTAAATCCAAATTTTGGGTAAACCACAGAGACCATCTGTGTACTTTCCTTTTTTAATCAGAAATGATGGAAAGTAAACTTCTGAACATAAGGATCTGTTTCAAACAAAGCATTTCGCCGCCAATAGGAATCAGAAAGCAAAAAGGTATAAACTGGCAGTAGTGAATGCTTGCCTAAAACTGTAATTAACGTCTAGTTCGTGGTTTGCAACGAAACTCAGCCATTAATGCAATATGATCAGAAGACCATTCTGGAGAAGGAAGCGCTGTATCTTTCCTTAAGCTATCTTCATCCAAAAGCTCCAACAAAGATTCCACAGTCAAGCTGTCAGCTGAAAAACACCATAAATATGTAAAACTCATAAACCTAAAAATAATCATCCAGATAATATCAAGGAAAACAAGTATCATTGCAATAAACAGAAGCTAAACAATACCCGACAAGAAATAAATGGGTTAGGCTTGAGTAAGAGATGTACCTGAGTAAAAGATGTAATCAAGGGTACCAATAAAATCCCGTGTGCAATTTGTAAATAACGGTTCATTTGTAGCGGGGTCCACTCTCTTTTTTTGTTGCTCGTAACCAAGACCACCCCCAATTCTTGCAAAAGATGAATATGCACTAACCTGTAACGCAGAAATCAATGATCAATATTAACAAAAAAAAAAAAAAAAAAACTGAGTAAAGTGCCATTTTCGCCCCTAAGGTTTAAACGGTTTTGTGACTTTCGTCCAAAGGTTTGTTTTTTTCGCATCTGGATCCAAAAGGTTTGAAATCCTGCTATTTTCATCCGACCCGTTAACCCATCCATTTTTTAGCATTAAGTCAGGGGTATACTCGTCCTTTTACCTAACTTAACGTTAAATAAAGAGAAAAAGTTCGAATAGTCCCTGTGGTTTGCCCATTTTTCACCTTTAGTCCCTAACTTTCTAAAGTTACACCTATAGTCCCCAAGTTTTTTAATTTCATTCCCGGATAGTCCCTGGCGTGGATGGGGGTTAGTTTTTGGTGTTGGTGATGAAGGCGGCGGTGCTGGTTTTGGCAGTGATAGTGGTGGTGGCAGCTGAGAAGTGATGGCGGCTGTGGAGGTGGAGGTGATGGTGGTTGTGGTGATGGTTTTTCATAGGAGAGAGAGAGAGAGAGAGAGAAAGGGAGAGAGTATAGAGAGAGATATGTGGCTGGTATTATATATACTTAATTAATTCATTTTGTTTTACTTAAGGGCAATATAGTCATTTTACACCAACTTAACTGATAAAACTAACCACCATCCATGTCAAGGACTATCCGGGAAGGAAAATTGAAAAGTTGGGGACTATAGAGTTAATTTTAGAAAGTTAGGGACTAAAGGTGAAAAAAGGCCAAACCACAGGGACTATCCGGGCATTTAACTCTTAAATAAATAAATAGGTAAAAGGACGAAAATACCCCTAACATAACGTTAAGAATGGATGGAGTTAACAGGTCGGATGAAAATGTCAAAAGATCTCAAACCTTTTGGATCCAGATGCGAAAAAACAAACCTTTGGACGAAAGTCGCAAAACCCGGCCAAACCTCAGAAACGAAAATGGCATTTTACTCAATAACTTTTAAGTAATAATTGAAGACTTAAATTACCAAGGGCAGAGTGTGAATCAACTTTGTGGTGGGACGAAGAATTCCAAGAGGGTCAACTGCTAAATCAGGATGCAATGGGTCAACTTTCCCAATTGCTAAAAGCGCATGAGGAGCACTGCAATCCAGTTTTAACAATCAATATTCTATAAAACTAATATGATTCTTAAATATTAAATCAAAAAATAAATAAATAACAAACCTTCCAGGAACAGAATTAAAGTTCCCACAAACTAACATTGGTATATCTGCACTGGCAGCTATCTTTTCTAAACCCTTTAACAGAGTATGAACCTGAAATATCATATGAAGTTATAAACACACTGGCATTATTAAAAAATATATAATATAAATTAAAACGTTTCTTTTCTGATTAGAGGTTAAAAGAATGACCTGCCATAGTTTGACATCCTTCAGATCTTGTTGAACATTCACATGAGTATTTGCCTACACACCATAAAAGAAAGGTAAATTCTGATTTCTGAGTCCAATTTAAAAAAAAAAAAAAAAAAAAACCACAAATGAATATTAACAAAAACAAATGCATTTTGAAAGTGATCATGTAGTTGGCAATAAGTAAAGTCAAATAATTAACTTCAGAAAATAGACTTTGGGAGAGAGGATATGAAGATAATTAGATAACTAGTTAAAGAGTGTTTGGTGGAAAATTATATATACTTCGAATAAGTTATTTTGTCAAATCAACCAACTTTGGCCCCTCAACTTCGGCATTAACCAACTTTAGCCCCTCAACTTTAATGTCATGTTTAGCCCCTTAACTAAAACAAATTTCGCGCCCAAAGATGGTGGAAACAATGCTTAAAGCTTTGAATAGGCACCTACAACCTACTGAAAACTAGATAAAAACCTAAAACAACTTTAGCCCCTCAACTTTAATAACAAACAACTTTAGCCTCTCAACTTTAATAGTGACATGTTTAGCCCCTCAACTTTAATAATGACATGTTTAGCCTCTTGACTAAAACATCAAACAACTTTAACTCTCGCTATTTGCTTATATTTATCCACGTTTCGAACCCGCTGCGGAGCACGGTGGTAACATAAAGCGTGAGATGGGAGTAAAACCCTTTCAAATTAGATTAAAAGTAGCAGTAACCACATAAATTTATTTTATCCTTTAATAATCAGCTTTGTTTTGTTTTTCTTATTTTGCAGCTAGTATAATTAACCCCTAAATAATAAAAAAAAATTACATAATTGCTATGTCATACCACACAAACAAGCTGCCGCTTCCCTGGATTATCAACACCATAGTTACTGAATTTTGCTTCTAGAACAACAATTAACGCAACATTATCCTGTTACACGTCATAAAACTTTCATAAAAACCAACACATTATAATAATAATAATAATAATAATAATAATAAGCAAAAACACATGAATAGAAAATGATATGCAAGACACCTTAACGAGCCGATTTAGAGCGGTTTTTTTCTGACTGCTGGGAACTAAAGCGTCAGTTAAAGATTGTGCAGCTTTATTAAACTCAACCTGCAAATTCAGACTTATGTCTAGTTAGTATATGATAGAGATTGAATCAAATAAGAAGGGAAGATGAAATCAAATTGCAGATTATATTGAACAAAGAAGAACAAGTGATCACAAGGATCTACAATGGATACAACCACCAAGTGGTCCCAGGGCTCTGCCCTTCTCACGCACAAGCGGAGCCTAACAACTAACCAATTCTATTCCCCCTTCTCCAAGTCACTAGTCCTCTTTATTTATAAGGGATAATTGCATATTTCCCCTCAGAAAAGACTCTCAATTGTATATTTACCCAAGCCTAAATAAAAATTGCATATATCCCCTTATTGATTAAATTTACTAATTTACCCTTTTCAAAATTAAGAAAAAAAACTTTTATGACTTCAGGCGAAACCAAGCTTCAAATAATGCAAACCACTAGTCATCAGGTTCTTCCACCCTCTCAAAACATCATTATACAGGTACGACGGTCGTCACGTCGTTTGTGCCACTATGTTTCCGTTCCACGGCGATTCTTTACAGCCGGCGACGTGTCAGCGACGTTCGGTGCCCAGAAAACCCTCTCAGCAAACGGCGATGATACATGTTCGTTCCGATGTTGGTTGTTTTGATAAGCTATTTTAACAGTTGATTGGGTATTGTTTTATTCAATTATTTACAATTAATTGTTTAATGTTTTCTTTAATTTGAAGATAAAAACATAAATTCAAATTGTGTGCTACTGACCCACCGTTGCTTTATTTAATTTGTGAATGGCGTTTTGCACATTCCGATGCATACATCTTATGTGATATAGTTTATTTGGTTCATAGGATTGCTTTTAAATAGATATAGATACATTTTATTTTGTATTCGTTGTTGACTGTATTATCTTAAGTTTCTCTTTTTAGTCACCCGGTTGATTTCGATATCTGTTTCAGATTGCTAGTTGATTCGGAGAATGAACTTGATATGTAGATTGGAGATCATGGCTCAAACATTAACATTCGAGCCAAAATTCATAGCAAAGAAACATATTTGTGAAAAACACACAATAACCAGTAAAAAATTGGGTAAATATGTAATTTTTCAAGGTTCAGTAAACTAAGGGTAATATAGTCATTATATAATTTAATTTTAATAAAATAATTCAGACCGGGTAAATTTGCAATTTTATTAGTTAATAAAGGGGAAATATGCAATGTTAATTTAGACTCGGGTAAATTCGCAATTAAAAAGATTTTTAAGGGGAAATATGCAAAAAGCCCTATTTATAAAAGGTAAAAGTTACATATACCCCCTCCCACAATTGCAAAATACTATTCAAGTGAAAAAACTAACCTACGATTCCTATCAGTATACTAATGGTACTAAAATGTTTAAAACAATGTTATACCTCGTATTTTTTGACATGTGAAAATCTATCTCGTCGGAAAAATGTAGCACATCCATCGATAGTCATAATACTGCCATTGAAAACCTGCAACCAAACAGCAATCACATAAATCAATAATGAATAATCTTAATAACCGTAATAATTTAAATAACTTTAATCAGTTCATTAGAATTGATAGGATTTGTGGTTTTTAACTTTTTTTATTTAGAGTAATGAATTTTATTATATAATTGTTTTCACGTATGTTAAAAAAAAATTGAATACGCCAAATATACATCTAAGTATGTTATATATATCTTCTATCTTCTATGTCTAATAGATGGAAATAATGGAAGATGCATGTCAGCTATGTAACTTGCAAGCCACCTAAAATCTGGTTTTCCCATTTGTTTCTCCTATTAAATATTAGATGTCATGTGTCAACTTCTGATGATGAACTATAGATTTTGAGAAATATATGACATGTTATTTAAAATATATATTTTTAAAATGCATATATTCAACCTGTGTAATACGCAGGTCTCTAAAAATCCGTTTTTAAAATGCATATATTCAACCTGTGTAATATATTTTTAAAATGCATATGACTACAGAAACTACATTATTACAATAAAATCCATTTTTAAAAGGTGTTATCCAATTGATATAAAACATAATCCAAATCAACCGATTTGTAAAGATACAGATAAGAAAAATTGCCACTTATGCATCTTAACAAAATCTAAAACAAGGATAAAAGTATGAAACATACCTCAGTTGTTTTCTTCTTATATAGAGCCTGATATCCATGTTTGTCCAACTCAGGTGCAAAAAACTCCTCAAAATGGTCACTTTGAACCTGAAGAAAAGCTAAAGCATTTTTAGCTTAGCCTTTTAACCAATCAAAATCAACTTAGAGGATGTTTAAATGTGCAAATTGAAAATGCTTGTCATTATTAAGTATGAACAATCAGAATCAGAAAATCAACTATAATGAAACAGGCCATAAAAGATTGTGTCTGGACGGGCTTTTGTTGTTTGAAGCTGTAAATATAAAAAGTTTTTTTAAAAAAATATTTACCGAAAAATGAACGAAGAACGACATTATTGAAGGAAAGGGTGTATGTCTTGTGAGGTGAATAAAAAGCCTCAAATTAGGATTAGATTAAAAAGGGGTAAATACATAAATTTATTTTACCCTTCAGTAACCAGTTTTGTTAAAGAAATTGGATTTAAATAATCCCAACTATTACCTATTGGTCGGCAACAGTCCCAATTTTTAACCTATTTTCTCTCAACTAGCTTTTTCTAACTGAGGTCTAACCTAGTTAGTTTTTTGCTGAAGTTGACTGTTTATGTAGCAAAAAAAAAAAAGTCTTGATGGCGTGGACTGCTTATGTTGCAAAAAGTCAAACTTCTGCTGACGTAGACTGCTTATGTGGCAAAGTTTTGATGACGTGGACCACTGATGTGGCAATCGACGTCAGCAAAAACTAACTGGGTTCACCCTCAGTTAGAAAAAGCTCGTTGTGAGAAAATAAGTTGGAAGTTGGGACTTGTCACAGAACATTTCGTTAGTTGGGACCGTTACCGGCCAATACGTAATAGTTGGGATTATTTAAATCCAATTTTCCTTTTGCTAAAGCTAAAACAACATAAATTTGTTGTTGAAGTTGATATAGAAATCATCGATAGTTTAGAGTATTTGAAAAGTTCTGATTATAATTAACACCTAAATGAGCAAAGAACCAACATTATTGTAAGCAAAAGAAAAATACTTGTGAGATGGAGACAACAAGTCTCTCAAATTAGGTTAAAAAGGGGTAAATTCGCAAATAGTAATTTTATTTGACCCATTAATAATCATTTTTCTTGACACTAAAAAATGGTTATTAAACCCTATACATCATAAGAACAATCAGTTGAGTGAAACATCAAATACTAGTTTATAAGACAATCAAAATTCTACCTCTTGAAGACAAACAACATCTGCCCGATATCCAACTATTTCCCGTAACAAATTTTGTCTACGGTACGGCCAAGAAAGAGCCCACGAAGGACAATAGGCGAATTGATCACTCGTCGCAAATGTATCAGACAAAATATTATACGATAACACGGTAAACGTCCCAGAAGACGAAACCCGCCCGTCCAAATCCAAATTCCCCGTCGCCACATCAGCGTTAGTTACAGAAACCAACCGCCGTGGGCTCGGGGATGGAGCTGGGATCACCCGTGATGTCAGTACAGTATTCAATGATCCAACAGTTGATTTCATCTCTACATCAACCACCACGCATTCAAATTTTAAAATATGACCGATATCGTCAGCGGTTGGTGTGTACGTTTTAGCGCGCCCAACTTCAAACCATGTTTCACCACCGTTCCTCTGTGTCACAGATGCGGGGTATAACGGTGTGGATGCACCGTTTGTAAGGCTTGGAAGTGACTGTGAGCTAGATAAGCTTTGATTAATATTATTATTATTGGTGTTGTTACTGAATCGGCCGAATATTTCTTCTTCTTCGTTTCCATTTTCGTTAACAGCACTTGCAGCACGTTCATGAAGAACACGATGGTGTTGCCATGCGTCAGAAAAACATTTAGGAGAACAATGGTAACTTTTAACAACAGGTATTTTAGCTTTAACACAGCCTAAACATTGTAAAGTAGCTTGTTCTGATGGATGTATACTGCAAATTGCAACTTTTTTATCACTTTGTATACGGTACCTGCACAATAAGCGAATTGATGAAATGATATAAAGAGACTCTTAATATGGTTATGTGACTACTAATAAATATTGGGAAAGATCCAAACAGAAAAACAAACCAAATGATGTACGAAATCTAAATCAAAATTTACAAAATAGTATAAATTCGTGAACTCTGGTTATGTTAAGGGTAAACTGGTCATTTTATTATAATGCTTGTACTAACTACTAAGCACTTAAAAAGTAAACATGAAATCTTTATATCAAAGCAACCTCTCTTTCCATGTGGCTACTAATGAATATTGTTAAATGTCTATACAAAGAAAAACAATGCAAATAAAGTAAGAAATCTGTAAAAAAAAATACAGAAATGAAAATATCTATGAAATTTGGTTATAATTTACAAGTAATAATAAGTGGTGAACATGAAGTATTCAGCGAAAAGAACCTTCGCTTTTCATGTCACTACATACTATTACTAAAATTTACTCCAAAACTTGTAGCAAGGTATAACATGATCCTATTGCTCATAAAGGGGGGATACATTGACATAACATAAAAGTTAAAACTATGGTTTACATCCAGTCAATGCTCTAAATCCTTATCCTTCAGCATTTTACAGTCATTGATGAATTCAATATATGAAACCAAATTACTGTGTAGTGTTGAACAAAAACATACAACATTTCGCATTCCTAGACATAAGGCATGTTTGGGTGCTCATTCAAATTCTGTTATTGCAAGTGCTAGACCAAACAACATCACTTCGTTATAATCTAAGAGCTAAACTCAGCATCGTGTTGCACGGGGGCATTCATTTCAAAACCAGTAATGCAATTGTACATAGTGCTTTAGATGTGATACATAAGACTGTCCCCTAACCGTCACACACACTTTTTGTCTTACTACTTTAATTATCTTCTATGCACTATGTACAACTGCATCATACAGTTTTTACAGTTCTCGACATATTATTCATTCCGAAATGAATACCCCCCCCCCCACGTTGCTATTCTTATATCCTATCCAACAGTAAACACGAAATCAAATTACGTAAAAAAAACAAAGTTCAACATCTTCATGATAGCAAACTAATGCATAGTATACATAAATAAAACAGTATTTCACATGTGCATAAATTACGAACTTTTTACAGTTTTCCACATGCTACCGGTTCCAAAATGAATAAGCCCTATGTTGCTATTGTTATATCCTATCCAACAGGTAACATAAAATCAAATTACATCAAAAACAAAGCCTTAACATCTTCAAATTTCAAACTAAGGCATAGTATACCATAAAAAATAATAATTAAAAAGACAGTATTTCACAAGTGCATTATGCACTTTTTGCAGTTCTCAGGTTTCCGAATACCCCCCTATGTTGCTATTATGATATTCTATCTAACAGTGAACGAAATCAAATTACATCAAAAAAAAAAAAAAACAAGTATAACCATCAATACACCATAAACAAACAGTATTTCACAATACAGATAAGCATCAAAAAGTACAAACACTTTCAAATGACTTAAAGAAACATAACAAACAAACAACTAACCATTTATATCTCAAAAAAAGCCCATCAACAGGCTCAGATTCCGGCACATCATCTGCAAAAACAGTTAAATCAGGACGACGAACAAGCACATAAGGCGAAAGCTCACAACCTACAATCGGAATATCAGACGGAAGATGCACTCTGAGCACACTCAGCATACTTTCACTCACAACAACTTCCAATACCACAATAACCTAACCCTAATTCAACGAATTCACCGATCAACGAACACGAAACCAAAGCTCCGGCGATAAAACCGATTTCAGGCAGCAATAACCGGCGGACACTCGGCGGATCCGCCATTAGAGGTTATCGATGTTCGCCAGTGTTGCAGAATTTGTTCAGGAAATGAGGAGGAAACTGAGTGGAAATTTAGGAATTTGTTTGGGGGAATTGTGGAGGTAAAATTTGATTAATTGGTTTGAGGGAGATTAAGAGGATTTGGAAATGAGTTTGGGGATTAGGGTTTAATTTGAGTAGAGAGAGAGAGAGAGATGATCTGTGGTTTGATTTGGGTGTTTTTTGATTTAGGGTTTTAGAAAGGAAAAGATGAAGAGGATGCACTTTTGGGTGTGTGATTTGGATTTTAATCATTTGGAAGTATTATTGTATTTGGTGTTTTCGATAAACTAATCTTAGGCTATGGGTACGGGGGCTTGGGTTGGGGTGTGGGTTGGCTGAAAACGCCCAAGTCATCACCCTGGGGGCTTGGGTTGGGGCGTGACCCCATTGGTGTGGGTTTGAAGCCGAGCGTGACGCGGGCTAGTAAGTGACACGGCAGGCTCTCAATGGCCAAATCAAACTCATGCCCCCAACTCAAGCCCCATCATACCCCATGGGCGTGGGTTTGAGTGGTGGGGGGCTCTCATTCCACGTGTCAACAAATGTCCCAACCCAAGCCCCACCATACCCCATGGTCTTACATATCAAATTAGACTAGGTTTAATTTCTTTTGTTATTTAGTATGTAAATCTTTTGTTATTTAGTCTGTATTTACATGTGTTTTGAAATTGCTACAAGCGTGTTGCGAACGAAACTGCTAACAGGAATAAAAAAATGTAGAAAAAACACTAAAAGATAACCGAATGAAAATTAACCAAAAGAATTGTATGGTAACGATGTTGTTCGTATGAAACTCGTGGTCAGAGATGAACGAATTGTTCTGGGTACCGGTACCAAATTTGGCGAACCGAAAGATCTTAAATACCAATTCGGTACCGACTTTTGGCTTTCCTGGTACCGGTTCACTACCTTTTTTACATTCAGATACCGGTACAGTAACCGGTATTTTCGGTATCAGTACCGATTCTGTATCGGTTGTCACCGAGCTCGTCCCTACCCCTGAAACTAAAAAAAGAAAAAAAATAAAAGTTGAAGAAAATCAACAAAAAAAAGTTGTACGATACCGTTGTTCGTATGGTAACCGTGATAAGGAATCAGCAAATGGTACCAGGTAACAGCACTGAATTTCTCGAACCAAAAGATTTCCAATATCAATTCGGCACCAACTTTTGACGTTTTCTGTATTAGTGCCGATTTTTACCTTCATGTACTGATATCGAACAGGATCGTACCGGTATTTTCGATACCAGTACTGACTCGATACCGGTTGACCCCAAGCTTATCCCAACCCCTGATATTAAAAAAAAGGATTAAAGTAAAAAAAGTAAAGAAAATAACTATTATTATAATATTAAAATAATAAAAATATTAAAAAACTATATATAACTAGAATTACGACCCGTCGCAATGCGGCGGGAATTCTTTAGTTATAACTAAGTCGATTTAGAACGCGCACGTTATGTTTAACCTGTCAAACAGGAAAAAAATAGACGATGTAAAAACGTTCACCCACACACGCACGTTGCGTCGTCTTAACTCACAAAATTTAGAACGAAACGTAAAAACGTTAAACCAAAGACGCACATTTCGATGTGTTAAGTCACAAAATTTAAAACGAAGCATAAAGCGAAAAATTTGCGAAAAATGAAAATTATAAAGGACCAAAGTTGAAAGTAAAAAAAGTTGTGAGGATAGATTGCAAAAGGTAAAAAATATTTGTTAAAAGTAAAAAAAAAAAAAAATAGTTTTGCGTTAAAGGTAATTTATGAAATATATTTGAGTGAAAAGTAAAAAAAACAATTTTTTTTTTTTGAAAAACCCTCAAAGTCAAGGTTACAACAACCATATGCATAACCATTTGTTCTTTGAAAAACTCTCAAAGCCAAGATTACAACACATAAGTAAAAAAATCAATTAATCAAATGGGTTAAATTGTATAAGATGAAAACTTTTGAATTAGAAGTGAAAAATCAAATTAAGGGGTTAAATTAACAAAGATTAAAACTATAAACTTAAATTGTCAAAGATTAAAACTTTAAGGTTAAAAATGAAACAAAGATTAAAACTTTAAACTTAAATTGTCAAAGATTGAAACTTTAGGGTTAAAAAGAAAAATTCTATTTTTTTTTAAAACTCTCAAAGCCAATTGTACAACTATGATATGCATAGATTAGTTGCTTTTTAATAAGGTTATAATTATAATTACAATATTAAAATCACCATTCATTTCAATTCGTTTATTAATATATAGTAAAGTAATATATAGTAATTAGATATTGAAAATTGCATATTTTGTTGGGGTTTATCAAATAGAAATATAATAAAAATAAGAAGTCGTAAGAAGGGTATTAGACGGATTTCTATTTACTTCATTTAAGTGGTATCGGAATCGTCTTATCGAACTCTATGATATGAGATTTTAGGTTTTTACTTTTAGATGTTTAGCATGTAGATTTTAGAATTTTTGTTTACATCATTGTGTCTTTTTTTATCATTGTGTTTTTTCTATATTTGCGTCATTGTGTCTTATTTGTCTTTTTTTCGACATTTTGTTATATTTTTCGGCATTGTGTTATATTTTGCTCAACATTGTGTTATATTTTTAATTCATTGTGTCTTTATACATTTCTTATTTTTTGGAGTCTTTGTAGAATAACTTTACTCTATTTTGTAGTTTATCTTTGATGACTAACTAATCATAATTTTCTTTTAATGAATGTCACATGTTTCATTCGTTTGTTGTATGATTGTTAGATGTCATGTGAAATACCCATGATAATAAGTTGGTCTTTTAACATGTTTAAGGATTATCTGTGTAATTAACTTAAAGTTTGAACTTATTGGCAAATAAATTCGTTTCAAAGGATTGACCAGGTCGTTTCTTTCCCATCCTATTTTCAATCCTAAGACATAACTTGATCTCACAAATGTTTTGTTTACTTTCACCCCTCTCTGCTTATGTGTTTCCGAAACCACTATCGGCAACTCGTATTCGGTTGTGGGCATTGAGTTCTACCCCTTGAAACGCTAACAAACTTCACCATACAATCACCATTCTTGGATTATGTGAAGACCACAAACAAACAATTTGAGTCTTAATACTTTCAACATTCCTCCACTTTTTTTAAGTTGGGCTTCTAAAGTTATCAAATGGTACCGGTGTGATGTTGTGGTAGTGGTGATTGTCGGCGTTGATTCTAGAGTTTGCTTACCTTGTTCACCACATGTTTATAGGTTTGGATTTTTGTTGAACCATAAATGTTGGATGGTGTATTGTTTAGCGGATGGTGTTCGGGAGAATTAGTTATTTTATTATATGTATTTAATTTGGTTGTTGCATAATGGAATTGGAAAAGATTTGATTGGATTTTCCCGGTGATTTGCTGCGTGCAAAAAAGAAGAAAAATCGAGGGAGATTTGGTAAAAATACAGGGTCAAACACAAGAAGAACAAGAAAAGGATGCGGTAATTTAAGGTGTTATTTTTAAAGACATATGTTACTCATTTACACTAATAATCCTAAATTTTCCTCCTTGCATCAAGATCTCCCCTCTAACAGCCATGTGTCTCTACCAATTGGACTAGCCTCAGATTGACAGTTTAATTTAAGGTGTTATATTTAAGCTCTTTGGCTCTTTGCCAATCTATACTAAAGTGAAAAAAATCATCATGATTGCCATTGATACTTAAGAACAAATAGGATATTAACACCATGAAAGAAACCCAACTATCAAACTAAGAATCACAAATAGACCAATTTTATGTTGCCTTCTAGGGGTGAGCATATTTAGGGCCGGCCTGAAAAACACCGAGTATCGACCATTAAGTAACCGAACATGTCCCATAATGTAGCATTTAGGTTGCTTAGTTGGTCGGTTCCTATATATCACTTGAATTCGGGTCGGGTCGGTCCAGGTCCAAAAAAAAAATAAAAAACCTGACTCTGAAACAATTGGACCGAATTACCCTTATGTATTACATATAATAACCATTTATCAATTGGATTCGGTGAAGTCTTGGTGAGATAGTTTGATAAAGGGTTAATGGATTTAAACACCCTCAACTATTGCCATTTGGCCGCTGGCACTCTCAACTTTGACTTTGGCTCACACCACTCCCAACTTAACACTTGGGTTGTTGTGTCACCCCGTCGTTAAATAAACACTAACTGGGTTAGTTCTTTTTGCTGACATGGCCTGTTTATATGAGATGATGTGTAACTTTTTATTTTCAAATGTGTATTGTTATTTTATTTTAATCTGCTTCAAATTTATAAAAAAAAACAAATACATATAAATCAGCCAACATCATCTCCAACATCAGATTTCACCACCGCCAACATCATCTCATTCCCCCTTTCTCACCACCGCCACAATCAACCCAGCCACCACCTCCTTCACCCTTTCTCACCACCGCCACAATCAACCCAGCCAACATCATCTCCTTCCCCCTTTCTCGAAACAAATATGACCGGTGACCCTGTGTAATATTCAAAATAATAATAATAATTAAAATTCTTTAGTTTAATGTTAAATTAGTTATTATTAAAAATATAAAAAAATGAAAATGATATGCATGGTTATTATGTTACGTAAGTGGAAAAAAATATACAATTAAATAATAATACATAAAACAATTTTCAAATCTTGTTCGGACGTCTTTTGCGGCAAAACTGTTTCTTTGGCCTTTTTTTTGTAATTTTAAGTTACTATATTATCTTTCAACTAACCTACCGAAGATTTGGGATGCCGTACTCATCACCGTTTCTTTTAAACCATTCAAACCCCACCGCCGTTCGAAGTTGTTTCGTTTGTTCCGTCACGCCGCCCCAACGCTCCTACAAACCACTGTCACACTCCGCGGTGACCGCACTGCCGCACAACCCGTAGCACCACCATCGGTCGCCGCGAATCAGTTGTACCACCACAGTTACTCGCCATCGTGAAACTACCTAGACTGCATGTCGCCGTCTTCGACCATCCCACACACACCAACGCCGCCGCTTTGAACCGTCGTACAGTCCGCTGTAACTACATACGTCTTCCGGCACTGTGGCGCTAGTTGTTTCGGTCTATAAGGTAAACAAACAAACCACCCTAGTTTTAATATGTTTTGGCTAAACATTTTCGGTTTGGGTTAAGGGCGGTTTCTATCCGGCGATCGAGGGCTTGGGGTTGGTTCTAGTTGATTTTGCTAAATTACATGTAGGTGACGTTTGCCGTGTGTATGTGGTTGTTACGTTTTGTGTCGCGTTGAATGTGTGGCGTGTGTAAGTTTTGATTAGTAAGTATACATGGTATGTGTAAGTGTGCGTTTATGGATGTATGTTTTTGTGTCAAGGTATGCGTCGTGTGTGTGTGTCTTTCATGTGTTGTGTGACTTTAATTATGTGTACGATGCGTGTATATATATTTTGTATGTGTGTTGTATGTGCTTGTTTGTGTATGAACGTATGTGTGATGCGTGTGGGTGAGTATGTGTGATGCATGTGTGTTTGGAAGGATATTTGTATGTGTTGTATGTGAAAAAAAAGTGATGTGTGTACTGTGTGTGAGTTTTTGTTTGATTGGTGTGTGTATTTGAATTTGAATTGTGTTTCTATGCATGGAGTTAATATATGTTGTGCATGTATGATATGTATGTGTGATATATTAGGTGCTACATGGTGTAAGGTGAATGAGTGTGTAGGGTAGGTGTACATACTTATGTTGACTAAATAATTCTTTGAATAGTTATTAAAAGGAAAAAAAAAACGAGTATGATAATAATGCTTCTATCATTATGTATTAGTACATTTTATAAATTATTACACGTAAGTTTGCGATCGCCGATTCGCCGGGACTATATGAGAACGAACTTTCAGATTAATTAAATAAATAATAAACTTATCTGAAAAATGCGGGGTTTAGGTTTGCATATATTTTCTGGACGACTCGATTAGTGGATTTTGATTTCGCTTTGCTTGCTAATAAGGTACGGATTCTGTTTCGTTTACATCGTAGTATTTATTTATAATTTTCGTTAGTCCTAGGTACAAATTCCTTTTCTTGACATCATAGTATTTTTATTCAAGTCCGTTACTTTGTAGTACGGATGTTTTCATCGGTAGTTTCTGTTTCGTATCGTTATATGACTAGTATATATTGTAGCATGCAATAGACCTTAGACCTTGTGCTCATTATTGCATGTTCCCTTTAGACTTATGTCAAGATACTTTTATTTCTGATATGCTTTGTACTCTGACACCCGAGCAATTATAAGTTACTTGTCGTTGGGGCGTCAACGACATGGCACTCATTGTGACGGTGCGTAACTAAAGTTCACGGCGTTTCTAGTTTGTGCTTGTGTAGCACATGGCCCCTAGAGGCGAATAGATTGATCTTAGCTCTGACTCCTGACTCCTGACTCCTGACTCCTGTTGAGATGGAATAATGTTTGTACGCCTACACGCACCATCTCGGCGCATGGACTATAGCCATGCATGCCTCTGTTTAGGCTCGTGGGTGCTTCTATATTACGTGACTTGTTTTACTGTTATATGTTGTCATGTATGTCTTGTCTCTGTTATGACATGTTGATATGTTTATATGCATCTGATTATGTTCTATATTTGTTATCTGTTCAGTATAAGTTTTGGGATTCAAGTTATATAAGTATCTGTTTCAGTGCCAAAATCTAGACTTGTTTAACGTCAGTACCGTTCATGTTTCTGTCCGCATGTCTGCTTTCTTTTACTGTTGATTTCTCCGTTACTGGGCAACTTTTTGGCTCAGCCGTAGTTTTTTTTTGTGTTTGTCTTATTTGTTTGACAGGTAATTTGGGAAACGCGGGATTGGTTTTAGGATCTTTTGTTTGATAGGTAAGTGAAGAGTGTCGTGAAGATAATGATTTATTGTATTTCGGTAATGTAAAGAAAAATGTAATTAGGATCTTTTGTTTTCAACGTTATGGATTGGTTTTAGTTTTGATATCTGTATGAGTGACATGCCAGCCTGTTCTGGGTTGGGGTGTTACAGTTATGGTATCAGAGCCCAGGCTCTTTCTTGTAGAAAACTTAAACAATAATAATTAAACATGTGAGTTAATTAATGGGTAGACGTCGGGTTAGGATTCCATCTGTGTCATCTTCCACACGCTGTGAAACTTTCCTCTTTTCACATGTATATCTTCTTTTCAGATGCCTCCTCGAAGAAACGTGAACAACAACGACGTCCCTATTGAAACTCTGATTGCTAATGCTGTCAATACAGCTATTGCGGGTTTAGTTCCCAATCTTCTACAACAGTTGCAGCAGAACAACAATAATGTACAACCACCCGGGGGAAACAATAATGGTAACAATAACGCTCCTGTTACTATCCTTGATTGGCTTGAGCGCTTCAGAAAGGAGAAGCCAAAATTGTTTAGTACCGCTGCTACACCAGTTGAGGTGGAAAACTGGATTGCTCATATCGAGAAGTTGTTCGAAGTGATGGGCGTGGGTGACGTGTTCAAAGTTAGGCTTGCTAGTTATAAACTGGAGGATGATGCTCTTAGGTGGTGGAAGACCTTGAAAGAAGCTCGTGGAGGAGATGAGTATGCAGCGACACTTCCTTGGGCTGAATTTCGCACCTTGTTTTATCAGCAGTACTTCACTGACGCTGATAGAAGTGAGTATCTGAGAGATTATGCTTCTATCAGGCAGGGGGATGATGAGCCTATTATGGAGTTCAAAGCTCGTTTTAGTCGTTTGGTTAATTTTCTGGGCCCGGCAGCAGGTACACCACAACAGCAGACTGAGAATTTCAAATGGGCTGTATGTGATCGAGATAGGAAGTTCATCCTGAATCTTCGTTTCACTAACATTACTGAGGTAGTCGACGCGGTCAAGAATTTGAATAATGAGAAGAAGCAACGTGAGAAGGATCGCAAACGCTCTAGGGAGAACGACCAGGATAATTCTAATAATCAAGATGGCAATGAGCAATCCCAAGACCGTGAGGACCGTTCTGATAGGCATTATTACAATAAGTCACGAAGTGGAAGAAACCGTTATCAGAATCGTAGGCCTGCACAGAATCAGACGCAACATAGCGAGGCCCCTGGAGCACAACCACATAATCAACAAAACCCAAATCAGAACCGTGCTGATATTCCTCCTTGTACTCATTATGGGAAACGTCATGGTGGAGCATGTCGCCTTGCTGAAGGTCGTTGTTTCAGATGTGGAGATTCAGACCACTTGATTAAGGATTGCCCTCGGCCCGAGCAACGAGCTAATACTGGTGGAAACACCAAAACTACTGGGAGGGGTTGAGTTTTCGCACTCGCAGCTAATGCCCCAGGTACGCTTTCCGGTTATGTGCAAATTGGTGAATGTGATACGTATGCTCTTTGATTTTGATGCGACACATTTTGTAGTATCAATTGTACTTGCTAAGTATTTGAAGTCCTTGTCCACTGTTTTAGAGTATCCTCTAGTTATATCTGCTCCTTTTAGAGATTCCTTTTATTTGCCGTCTCAGAAACTTCGTGCCTTAGTATGTATGATGTCTTAATGTTTGCTATGTGTAAAGTCGATTTCGTGCCCGTTATATGTGAAATCTTTCGTATTCGTACTTTGCAATTTTGAGGACAATTTTTTTTTAGGAGGGTAGAATTGTACTATTCAAAATAATAATAATAATTAAAATTCTTTAGTTTAATGTTAAATTAGTTATTATTAATAACATAAAAAAAATGAAAATGATATGCATAGTTATTATGTTACGTAAGTGGAAAAAAAATATACAATTAATTAATAATACATAAAACAATTTTCAAATCTTGTTCGGACGTCTTTTGCGGCAAAACTGTTTCTTTGGCCATTCTTTTTTTTTTTTTGTAATTTTAAGTTACTATATTATCTTTCAACTAACCTACCAAAGATTTGGGATGTCGTACTCATCACCGTTTCTTTTAAACCATTCAAACCCCACCGCTGTTCGAAGTTGTTTCGTTTGTTCCGTCACGCCGCCCCAACGCTCCTACAAACCACCGTCACACTCCGCGGTGACCACACTGCCGCACAACCCGTAGCACCACCATCGGCTGCCGCGAATCAGTTGTACCACCACAGTTACTCGCCATCGTGAAACTACATAGACCGCACGTCGCCGTCTTCGGCCATCCCACACACACCAACGCCGCCGCTTTGAACCGTCGTACAGTCCGCTGTAACTACATACGTCTTCCGGCACTGTGGCGCTAGTTGTTTCGGTCTATAAGGTAAACAAACAAACCACCCTAGTTTTAATATGTTTTGGCTAAACATTTTCGGTTTGGGTTAAGGGCGGTTTCTATCCGGCGATCGAGGGCTTGGGGTTGGTTCTAGTTGATTTTGCTAGATTACATGTAGGTGACATTTGTCGTGTGTATGTGGTTGTTACGTTTTGTGTCGCGTTGAATGTGTGGCGTGTGTAAGTTTTTATTAGTAAGTATACATGGTATGTGTAAGTGTGCGTTTATGGATGTATGTTTTTGTGTCAAGGTATGCGTCGTGTGTGTGTCTTTCATGTGTTGTGTGACTTTAATTATGTGTACGATGCGTGTATATATATTTTGTATGTGTGTTGTATGTGCTTGTTTGTGTATGAACGTATGTGTGATGCGTGTGGGTGAGTATGTGTGATGCCTGTGTGTTTGGAAGGATAATTGTATGTGTTGTATGTGAAAAAAAAAGTGATGTGTGTAATGTGTGTGAGTTTTTGTTTGATTGGTGTGTGTATTTGAATTTGAATTGTGTTTCTATGCATGGAGTTAATATATGTTGTGCATGCATGATATGTATGATATGTATGTGTGATATATTAGCTGCTACATGGTGTAAGGTGAATGAGTGTGTAGGGTAGGTGTACATACTTATGTTGACTAAATAATTCTTTGAATAGTTATTAAAAGGAAAAAAAACGAGTATGATAATAATGCTTCTATCATTATGTATTAGTACATTTTATAAATTATTACCCGTAAGTTTGCATCGCCGATTCGCCGGGACTATATAAGAACGAACTTTCAGATTAATTAAATAAATAATAAACTTATCTGAAAAATGTGGGGTTTAGGTTTGCATATATTTTATGGACGACTCGATTAGTGGATTTTGATTTGGCTTTGCTTGCTAATATGGTACGGATTATGTTTCGTTTACATCGTAGTATTTATTTATAATTTTCGTTAGTCCTAGGTACAGATTCCTTTTCTTGACATCATAGTATTTTTATTCAAGTCCGTTACTTTGTAGTACAGATGTTTTCATCGGTAGTTTCTGTTTCGTATCGTTATATGACTACTATATATTGTAGCATGCAATAGACCTTAGACCTTGTGCTCATTATTGTATGTTCCCTTTAGATTTATGTCAAGATACTTTTATTTCTGATACGCTTTGTACTCTGATACCCGAGCAATTATAAGTTACTTGTCGTTGGGGCGTCAACGACATGGCACTCATCGTGACGGTGCGTAACTAAAGTTCACGGCGTTTCTAGTTTGTGCTTGTGTAGCACATGGCCCCTAGAGGCGAATAGATCGATCTTAGCTCTGACTCCTGACTCCTGTTGAGATGGAATAATGTTTGTACGCCTACACGCACCATCTCGGCGCATGGACTATAGCCATGCATGTCTCTGTTTAGGCTCGTGGGTGCTTTTATATTACGTGACTTGTTTTACTGTTATATGTTGTCACGTATGTCTTGTCTCTGTTATGACATGTTGATATGTTTATATGCATCT